>NW_027100087.1:0-79456 GCF_031753505.1 Anomalospiza imberbis
CTTTGCAAACCGCGGTTAGTGTGCAGTGCAGGTACGCTCTCCCCTTGCCAAATGGAGTGGGAAAGCTTTTCGCTAAGATAGAGATGACTAGAAAAGCAGAAGCGCGGCTCCGGAGGTATCCGGAGGAAAGTCCTGCTTCCCGGCGTCTTTCGGCTTGAAGCGGCGCTCCGGAGCGCTCCGCTGGCGCTCTACTGAGCTGTGCACGAATTAGCCGCTTCTTCGCCTCCGTGAAGCAGAGATCGCGGTTGCTTGGAAGAGGCGAAGAACGAAGCCGCAAAGAAGCAAGCTTGTGTGCGAAGCCTTCAGACTGCTGGAGGACGGTGGCTGCCGCTCTCCTGCTTGTTGAATTCACTCTCGGCAAGCGAATGGAAAGCGTTCCAGGACAACTTGCCTGGGTTTTTACTTGGTCCTGATGCGTCCCACCTTGGCAAGTCTTGCTCGTCGCCAGATGCTCCGAGATGCACAGAAGACGGTGGCAGCTGCTGAAAAGAAGGGCAGCGGTGAGTTTGTCGACAAGCAAGAACATAGGCAGCTGACTGTGCTTGGGAAGGAGCAGCTGCCTGGTTTTGGCAATTGCCTTCACAGCGCCCAGAAGCCCGGTGCTCTGCTGCTTTGTTTTTCGCAGTCAGTCAATTGCACACTAGTGAAGCTGAGCCAGGCTCTTCAGCTTTGCTGCTTTTGAGCATCTGTGCTCCACTTATGCTCTGTGACATCTCTCGAGGTTGTTTGCCTCGGCCAGGCTGGAAAGTGCCCGCTAGTACCTAGAGCTGGGCAGGAGAGGGCAGAGAGCACTTCCATCTGACAGCAGGTTGCAGATTGCCTCGGAAAGAGCCATGTCCTTGGAATGTGCAGCAAATCCTCTTTCTTTGCAAACCGCGGTTAGTGTGCAGTGCAGGTACGCTCTCCCCTTGCCAAATTAACTGGGAAAGCTTTTCGCTAAGATAGAGATGACTAGAGAAGCAGAAGCGCGGCTCCGGAGGTATCCAGAGGAAAGTGCCGCTTCCCGGCGTCTTTCGGCTTGAAACGGCGCTCCGGAGCGCTCCGCTGGCGCTCTACTGAGCTGTGCGCGAACTAGCCGCTTCTTCGCCTCCGAGAGGCAGAGATCGCGGTTGCTTGGAAGAGGCGAAGAACGAAGCCGCAAAGAAGCGGGCTTGTGTGCGAAGCCTTCCGACTGCTGGAGGACGGTGGCTGCCGCTCTCCTGCCTGTTGAATTCACTCTCGGCAAGCGAATGGAAAGCGTTCCAGGACAACTTGCCTGGGTTTTCACTTCGTCCTGATGCGTCCCACCTTGGCAAGTCTTGCTCGTCGCCAGAGGCTCCGAGATGCACAGAAGACGGTGGCAGCTGCTGAAAAGAAGGGCAGCGGTGAGTTTGTCGACAAGCAAGAACATAGGCAGCTGACTGTGCTTGGGAAGGAGCAGCTGCCTGGTTTTGGCAATTGCCTTCACAGCGCCCAGAAGCCCGGTGCTCTGCTGCTTTGTTTTTCGCAGTCAGTCAATTGCACACTAGTGAAGCTGAGCCAGGCTCTTCAGCTTTGCTGCTTTTGAGCATCTGTGCTCCACTTATGCTCTGTGACATCTCTCGAGGTTGTTTGCCTCGGCCAGGCTGGAAAGTGCCCGCTAGTACCTAGAGCTGGGCAGGAGAGGGCAGAGAGCACTTCCATCTGACAGCAGGTTGAAGATTGCCTCGGAAAGAGCCGTGTCCTTGGAATGTGCAGCAAATCCTCTTTCTTTGCAAACCGCGGTTAGTGTGCAGTGCAGGTACACTCTTCCCTTGCCAAATGGAGTGGGAAAGCTTTTCGCTAAGATAGAGATGACTAGAGAAGCAGAAGCGCGGCTCAAGAGCTGTCCGGAGGGAAGTGCCGCTTCCCGGCGTCTTTCGGCTTGAAGCAGCGCTCCAGAGTGCTCTGCTGGCGCTCTACTGAGCTGTGCGCGAACTAGCCGCTTCTTCGCCTCCGAGAGGCAGAGATCGCGGTTACTTGGAAGAGGCGAAGAACGAAGCCGCAAAGAAGCGGGCTTGTGTGCGAAGCCTTCCGACTGCTGGAGGACGGTGGCTGCCGCTCTCCTGCCTCTTGAATTCACTCTCGGCAAGCGAATGGAAAGCGTTCCAGGACAACTTGCCTGGGTTTTTACTTGGTCCTGATGCGTCCCACCTTGGCAAGTCTTGCTCGTCGCCAGAGGCTCCGAGATGCACAGAAGACGGTGGCAGCTGCTGAAAAGATGGGCAGCGGTGAGTTTGTCGACAAGCAAGAACATAGGCAGCTGACTGTGCTTGGGAAAGAAGCAGCTGCCTGGTTTTGGCAATTGCCTTCACAGCGCCCAGAAGCCCGGTGCTCTGCTGCTTTGTTTTTCGTAGTCAGTCAATTGCACACTAGTGAAGCTGAGCCAGGCTCTTCAGCTTTGCTGCTTTTGAGCATCTGTGCTCCACTTATGCTCTGTGACATCTCTCGAGGTTGTTTGCCTCGGCCAGGCTGGAAAGTGCCCGCTAGTACCTAGAGCTGGGCAGGAGAGGGCAGAGAGCACTTCCATCTGACAGCAGGTTGCAGATTGCCTCGGAAAGAGCCGTGTCCTTGGAATGTGCAGCAAATCCTCTTTCTTTGCAAACCGCGGTTAGTGTGCAGTGCAGGTACGCTCTCCCCTTGCCAAATGGAGTGGGAAAGCTTTTCGCTAAGATAGAGATGACTAGAGAAGCAGAAGCGCGGCTCCGGAGCTATCCGGAGGAAAGTGCCGCTTCCCGGCGTCTTTCGGCTTGAAGCGGCGCTCCGGAGCGCTCCGCTGCCGCTCTACTGAGCTGTGTGCGAATTAGCCGCTTTTTCACCTCCGAGAAGCAGAGATCGCGGTTGCTTGGAAGAGGCGAAGAACGAAGCCGCAAAGAAGCGGGCTTGTGTGCAAAGCCTTCAGACTGCTGGAGGACGGTGGCTGCCGCTCTCCTGCCTCTTGAATTCACTCTCGGCAAGCGAATGGAAAGCGTTCCAGGACAACTTGCCTGGGTTTTTACTTGGTCCTGATGCGTCCCACCTTGGCAAGTCTTGCTCGTCGCCAGAGGCTCCGAGATGCACAGAAGACGGTGGCAGAATCTGAAAAGAAGGGCAGCGGTGAGTTTGTCGACAAGCAAGAACATAGGCAGCTGACTGTGCTTGGGAAGGAGCAGCTGCCTGGTTTTGGCAATTGCCTTCACAGCGCCCAGAAGCCCGGTGCTCTGCTGCTTTGTTTTTTGCAGTCAGTGAATTGCACACTAGTGAAGCTGAGCCAGGCTCTTCAGCTTTGCTGCTTTTGAGCATCTGTGCTCCACTTATGCTCTGTGACATCTCTCGAGGTTGTTTGCCTCGGCCAAGCTGGAAAGTGCCCGCTAGTACCTAGAGCTGGGCAGGAGAGGGCAGAGAGCACTTCCATCTGACAGCAGGTTGCAGATTGCCTCGGAAAGAGCCGTGTCCTTGGAATGTGCAGCAAATCCTCTTTCTTTGCAAACCGCGGTTAGTGTGCAGTGCAGGTACGCTCTCCCCTTGCCAAATGGAGTGGGAAAGCTTTTCGCTAAGATAGAGATGACTAGAGAAGCAGAAGCGCGGCTCCGGAGCTATCCGGAGGAAAGTGCCGCTTCCCGGCATCTTTCGGCTTGAAGCGGCGCTCCGGAGCGCTCCGCTGCCGCTCTACTGAGCTGTGTGCGAATTAGCCGCTTTTTCGCCTCCGAGAAGCAGAGATCGCGGTTGCTTGGAAGAGGCGAAGAACGAAGCCGCAAAGAAGCGGGCTTGTGTGCAAAGCCTTCAGACTGCTGGAGGACGGTGGCTGCCGCTCTCCTGCCTCTTGAATTCACTCTCGGCAAGCGAATGTAAAGCGTTCCAGGACAACTTGCCTGGGTTTTTACTTGGTCCTGATGCGTCCCACCTTGGCAAGTCTTACTCGTCGCCAGAGGCTCCGAGATGCACAGAAGACGGTGGCAGAATCTGAAAAGAAGGGCAGCGGTGAGTTTGTCGACAAGCAAGAACATAGGCAGCTGACTGTGCTTGGGAAGGAGCAGCTGCCTGGTTTTGGCAATTGCCTTCACAGCGCCCAGAAGCCCGGTGCTCTGCTGCTTTGTTTTTTGCAGTCAGTGAATTGCACACTAGTGAAGCTGAGCCAGGCTCTTCAGCTTTGCTGCTTTTGAGCATCTGTGCTCCACTTATGCTCTGTGACATCTCTCGAGGTTGTTTGCCTCGGCCAAGCTGGAAAGTGCCCGCTAGTACCTAGAGCTGGGCAGGAGAGGGCAGAGAGCACTTCCATCTGACAGCAGGTTGCAGATTGCCTCGGAAAGAGCCGTGTCCTTGGAATGTGCAGCAAATCCTCTTTCTTTGCAAACCGCGGTTAGTGTGCAGTGCAGGTACGCTCTCCCCTTGCCAAATGGAGTGGGAAAGCTTTTCGCTAAGATAGAGATGACTAGAGAAGCAGAAGCGCGGCTCCGGAGCTATCCGGAGGAAAGTGCCGCTTCCCGGCGTCTTTCGGCTTGAAGCGGCGCTCCGGAGCGCTCCGCTGCCGCTCTACTGAGCTGTGTGCGAATTAGCCGCTTTTTCGCCTCCGAGAAGCAGAGATCGCGGTTGCTTGGAAGAGGCGAAGAACGAAGCCGCAAAGAAGCGGGCTTGTGTGCAAAGCCTTCAGACTGCTGGAGGACGGTGGCTGCCGCTCTCCTGCCTCTTGAATTCACTCTCGGCAAGCGAATGGAAAGCGTTCCAGGACAACTTGCCTGGGTTTTTACTTGGTCCTGATGCGTCCCACCTTGGCAAGTCTTGCTCGTCGCCAGAGGCTCCGAGATGCACAGAAGACGGTGGCAGAATCTGAAAAGAAGGGCAGCGGTGAGTTTGTCGACAAGCAAGAACATAGGCAGCTGACTGTGCTTGGGAAGGAGCAGCTGCCTGGTTTTGGCAATTGCCTTCACAGCGCCCAGAAGCCCGGTGCTCTGCTGCTTTGTTTTTTGCAGTCAGTCAATTGCACACTAGTGAAGCTGAGCCAGGCTCTTCAGCTTTGCTGCTTTTGAGCATCTGTGCTCCACTTATGCTCTGTGACATCTCTCGAGGTTGTTTGCCTCGGCCAAGCTGGAAAGTGCCCGCTAGTACCTAGAGCTGGGCAGGAGAGGGCAGAGAGCACTTCCATCTGACAGCAGGTTGCAGATTGCCTCGGAAAGAGCCGTGTCCTTGGAATGTGCAGCAAATCCTCTTTCTTTGCAAACCGCGGTTAGTGTGCAGTGCAGGTACGCTCTCCCCTTGCCAAATGGAGTGGGAAAGCTTTTCGCTAAGATAGAGATGACTAGAGAAGCAGAAGCGCGGCTCCGGAGCTATCCGGAGGAAAGTGCCGCTTCCCGGCGTCTTTCGGCTTGAAGCGGCGCTCCGGAGCGCTCCGCTGGCGCTCTACTGAGCTGTGCGCGAATTAGCCGCTTCTTCGCCTCCGAGAAGCAGAGATCGCGGTTGCTTGGAAGAGGCGAAGAACGAAGCCGCAAAGAAGCGGGCTTGTGTGCGAAGCCGTCCGACTGCTGGAGGACGGTGGCTGCCGCTCTCCTGCCTGTTGAATTCACTCTCGGCAAGCGAATGGAAAGCGTTCCAGGACAACTTGCCTGGGTTTTTACTTGGTCCTGATGCGTCCCACCTTGGCAAGTCTTGCTCGTCGCCAGAGGCTCCGAGATGCACAGAAGACGGTGGCAGCTGCTGAAAAGAAGGGCAGCGGTGAGTTTTTCGACAAGCAAGAACATAGGCAGCTGACTGTTCTTGGGAAGGAGCAGCTGCCTGGTTTTGGCAATTGCCTTCACAGCGCCCAGAAGCCCGGTGCTCTGCTGCTTTGTTTTTCGCAGTCAGTCAATTGCACACTAGTGAAGCTGAGCCAGGCTCTTCAGCTTTGCTGCTTTTGAGCATCTGTGCTCCACTTATGCTCTGTGACATCTCTCGAGGTTGTTTGCCTCGGCCAGGCTGGAAAGTGCCCGCTAGTACCTAGAGCTGGGCAGGAGAGGGCAGAGAGCACTTCCATCTGACAGCAGGTTGCAGATTGCCTCGGAAAGAGCCGTGTCCTTGGAATGTGCAGCAAATCCTCTTTCTTTGCAAACCGCGGTTAGTGTGCAGTGCAGGTACGCTCTCCCCTTGCCAAATGGAGTGGGAAAGCTTTTCGCTAAGATAGAGACGACTAGAGAAGCAGAAGCGCGGCTCCGGAGCTATCCGGAGGAAAGTGCCGCTTCCCGGCGTCTTTCAGCTTGAAGCGGCGCTCCGGAGCGCTCCGCTGGCGCTCTACTGAGCTGTGCGCGAATTAGCCGCTTCTTCGCCTCCGAGAGGCAGAGATCGCGGTTGCTTGGAAGAGGCGAAGAACGAAGCCGCAAAGAAGCGGGCTTGTGTGCGAAGCCTTCCGACTGCTGGAGGACGGTGGCTGCCGCTCTCCTGCCTGTTGAATTCACCCTCGGCAAGCGAATGGAAAGCGTTCCAGGACAACTTGCCTGGGTTTTCACTTCGTCCTGATGCGTCCCACCTTGGCAAGTTTTGCTCGTCGCCAGAGGCTCCGAGATGCACAGAAGACGGTGGCAGCTGCTGAAAAGAAGGGCAGCGCAGAGTTTGTCGAGAAGCAAGAACATAGGCAGCTGACTGTGCTTGGGAAGGAGCAGCTGCCTGGTTTTGGCAATTGCCTTCACAGCGCCCAGAAGCCCGGTGCTCTGCTGCTTTGTTTTTCGCAGTCAGTCAATTGCACACTAGTGAAGCTGAGCCAGGCTCTTCAGCTTTGCTGCTTTTGAGCATCTGTGCTCCACTTATGCTCTGTGACATCTCTCGAGGTTGTTTGCCTCGGCCAGGCTGGAAAGTGCCCGCTAGTACCTAGAGCTGGGCAGGAGAGGGCAGAGAGCACTTCCATCTGACAGCAGGTTGCAGATTGCCTCGGAAAGAGCCGTGTCCTTGGAATGTGCAGCAAATCCTCTTTCTTTGCAAACCGCGGTTAGTGTGCAGTGCAGGTACGCTCTCCCCTTGCCAAATGGAGTGGGAAAGCTTTTCGCTAAGATAGAGATGACTAGAGAAGCAGAAGCGCGGCTCCGGAGCTATCCGGAGGAAAGTGCCGCTTCCCGGCGTCTTTCGGCTTGAAGCGGCGCTCCGGAGCGCTCCGCTGGCGCTCTACTGAGCTGTGCGCGAATTAGCCGCTTCTTCGCCTCCGAGAGGCAGAGATCGCGGTTGCTTGGAAGAGGCGAAGAAGGATGCCGCAAAGAAGCGGGCTTGTGGGCGAAGCCGTCCGACTGCTGGAGGACGGTGGCTGCCGCTCTCCTGCCTGTTGAATTCACTCTCGACAAGCGAATGGAAAGCGTTCCAGGACAACTTGCCTGGGTTTTTACTTGGTCCTGATGCGTCCCACCTTGGCAAGTCTGTCTCGTCGCCAGAGGCTCCGAGATGCACAGAAGACGGTGGCAGCTGCTGAAAAGAAGGGCAGCGGTGAGTTTGTCGACAAGCAAGAACATAGGCAGCTGACTGTGCTTGGGAAGGAGCAGCTGCCTGGTTTTGGCAATTGCCTTCACAGCGCCCAGAAGCCCGGTGCTCTGCTGCTTTGTTTTTTGCAGTCAGTGAATTGCACACTAGTGAAGCTGAGCTAGGCTCTTCAGCTTTGCTGCTTTTGAGCATCTGTGCTCCACTTATGCTCTGTGACATCTCTCGAGGTTGTTTGCCTCGGCCAGGCTGGAAAGTGCCCGCTAGTACCTAGAGCTGGGCAGGAGAGGGCAGAGAGCACTTCCATCTGACAGCAGGTTGCAGATTGCCTCGGAAAGAGCCGTGTCCTTGGAATGTGCAGCAAATCCTGTTTCTTTGCAAACCGCGGTTAGTGTGCAGTGCAGGTACGCTCTCCCCTTGCCAAATGGAGTGGGAAAGCTTTTCGCTAAGATAGAGATGACTAGAGAAGCAGAAGCGCGGCTCCGGAGCTATCCGGAGGAAAGTGCCGCTTCCCGGCGTCTTTCGGCTTGAAACGGCGCTCTGGAGCGCTCCGCTGGCGCTCTACTGAGCTGTGCGCAAACTAGCCGCTTCTTCGCCTCCGAGAGGCAGAGATCGCGGTTGCTTGGAAGAGGCGAAGAACGAAGCCGCAAAGAAGCGGGCTTGTGTGCGAAGCCTTCCGACTGCTGGAGGACGGTGGCTGCCGCTCTCCTGCCTCTTGAATTCACTCTCGGCAAGCGAATGTAAAGCGTTCCAGGACAACTTGCCTGGGTTTTTACTTGGTCCTGATGCGTCCCACCTTGGCAAGTCTTGCTCGTCGCCAGAGGCTCCGAGATGCACAGAAGACGGTGGCAGCTGCTGAAAAGAAGGGCAGCGGTGAGTTTGTCGACAAGCAAGAACATAGGCAGCTGACTGTGCTTGGGAAGGAGCAGCTGCCTGGTTTTGGCAATTGCCTTCACAGCGCCCAGAAGCCCGGTGCTCTGCTGCTTTGTTTTTTGCAGTCAGTCAATTGCACACTAGTGAAGCTGAGCCAGGCTCTTCAGCTTTGCTGCTTTTGAGCATCTGTGCTCCACTTATGCTCTGTGACATCTCTCGAGGTTGTTTGCCTCGGCCAGGCTGGAAAGTGCCCGCTAGTACCTAGAGCTGGGCAGGAGAGGGCAGAGAGCACTTCCATCTGACAGAAGGTTGCAGATTGCCTCGGAAAGAGCCGTGTCCTTGGAATGTGCAGCAAATCCTCTTTCTTTGCAAACCGCGGTTAGTGTGCAGTGCAGGTACGCTCTCCCCTTGCCAAATGGAGTGGGAAAGCTTTTCGCTAAGATAGAGATGACTAGAGAAGCAGAAGCGCGGCTCCGGAGCTATCCGGAGGAAAGTGCCGCTTCCCGGCGTCTTTCGGCTTGAAGCGGCGCTCCGGAGCGCTCCGCTGGCGCTCTACTGAGCTGTGCGCGAATTAGCCGCTTCTTCGCCTCCGAGAGGCAGAGATCGCGGTTGCTTGGAAGAGGCGAAGAACGAAGCCGCAAAGAAGCGGGCTTGTGTGCGAAGCCTTCCGACTGCTGGAGGACGGTGGCTGCCGCTCTCCTCCCTCTTGAATTCACTCTCGGCAAGCGAATGGAAAGCGTTCCAGGACAACTTGCCTGGGTTTTTACTTGGTCCTGATGCGTCCCACCTTGGCAAGTCTTGCTCGTTGCCAGAGGCTCCGAGATGCACAGAAGACGGTGGCAGCTGCTGAAAAGAAGGGCACTGGTGAGTTTGTCGACAAGCAAGAACATAGGCAGCTGACTGTGCTTGGGAAGGAGCAGCTGCCTGGTTTTGGCAATTGCCTTCACAGCGCCCAGAAGCCCGGTGCTCTGCTGCTTTGTTTTTCGCAGTCAATGAACTGCACACTAGTGAAGCTGAGCCAGGCTCTTCAGCTTTGCTGCTTTTGAGCATCTGTGCTCCACTTATGCTCTGTGACATCTCTTGAGGTTGTTTGCCTCGGCCAGGCTGGAAAGTGCCCGCTAGTACCTAGAGCTGGGCAGGAGAGGGCAGAGAGCACTTCCATCTGACAGCAGGTTGCAGATTGCCTCGGAAAGAGCCGTGTCCTTGGAATGTGCAGCAAATCCTCTTTCTTTGCAAACCGCGGTTAGTGTGCAGTGCAGGTACGCTCTCCCCTTGCCAAATGGAGTGGGAAAGCTTTTCGCTAAGATAGAGACGACTAGAGAAGCAGAAGCGCGGCTCCGGAGGTATCCGGAGGAAAGTGCCGCTTCCCGGCGTCTTTCAGCTTGAAGCGGCGCTCCGGAGCGCTCCGCTGGCGCTCTACTGAGCTGTGCGCGAATTAGCCGCTTCTTTGCCTCCGAGAGGCAGAGATCGCGGTTGCTTGGAAGAGGCGAAGAACGAAGCCGCAAAGAAGCGGGCTTGTGTGCGAAGCCTTCCGACTGCTGGAGGACGGTGGCTGCCGCTCTCCTGCCTGTTGAATTCACTCTCGGCAAGCGAATGGAAAGCGTTCCAGGACAACTTGCCTGGGTTTTCACTTCGTCCTGATGCGTCCCACCTTGGCAAGTTTTGCTCGTCGCCAGAGGCTCCGAGATGCACAGAAGACGGTGGCAGCTGCTGAAAAGAAGGGCAGCGCAGAGTTTGTCGAGAAGCAAGAACATAGGCAGCTGACTGTGCTTGGGAAGGAGCAGCTGCCTGGTTTTGGCAATTGCCTTCACAGCGCCCAGAAGCCCGGTGCTCTGCTGCTTTGTTTTTCGCAGTCAGTCAATTGCACACTAGTGAAGCTGAGCCAGGCTCTTCAGCTTTGCTGCTTTTGAGCATCTGTGCTCCACTTATGCTCTGTGACATCTCTCGAGGTTGTTTGCCTCGGCCAGGCTGGAAAGTGCCCGCTAGTACCTAGAGCTGGGCAGGAGAGGGCAGAGAGCACTTCCATCTGACAGCAGGTTGCAGATTGCCTCGGAAAGAGCCGTGTCCTTGGAATGTGCAGCAAATCCTCTTTCTTTGCAAACCGCGGTTAGTGTGCAGTGCAGGTACGCTCTCCCCTTGCCAAATGGAGTGGGAAAGCTTTTCGCTAAGATAGAGATGACTAGAGAAGCAGAAGCGCGGCTCCGGAGCTATCCGGAGGAAAGTGCCGCTTCCCGGCGTCTTTCGGCTTGAAGCGGCGCTCCGGAGCGCTCCGCTGGCGCTCTACTGAGCTGTGCGCGAATTAGCCGCTTCTTCGCCTCCGAGAGGCAGAGATCGCGGTTGCTTGGAAGAGGCGAAGAAGGATGCCGCAAAGAAGCGGGCTTGTGGGCGAAGCCGTCCGACTGCTGGAGGACGGTGGCTGCCGCTCTCCTGCCTGTTGAATTCACTCTCGACAAGCGAATGGAAAGCGTTCCAGGACAACTTGCCTGGGTTTTTACTTGGTCCTGATGCGTCCCACCTTGGCAAGTCTGTCTCGTCGCCAGAGGCTCCGAGATGCACAGAAGACGGTGGCAGCTGCTGAAAAGAAGGGCAGCGGTGAGTTTGTCGACAAGCAAGAACATAGGCAGCTGACTGTGCTTGGGAAGGAGCAGCTGCCTGGTTTTGGCAATTGCCTTCACAGCGCCCAGAAGCCCGGTGCTCTGCTGCTTTGTTTTTTGCAGTCAGTGAATTGCACACTAGTGAAGCTGAGCTAGGCTCTTCAGCTTTGCTGCTTTTGAGCATCTGTGCTCCACTTATGCTCTGTGACATCTCTCGAGGTTGTTTGCCTCGGCCAGGCTGGAAAGTGCCCGCTAGTACCTAGAGCTGGGCAGGAGAGGGCAGAGAGCACTTCCATCTGACAGCAGGTTGCAGATTGCCTCGGAAAGAGCCGTGTCCTTGGAATGTGCAGCAAATCCTGTTTCTTTGCAAACCGCGGTTAGTGTGCAGTGCAGGTACGCTCTCCCCTTGCCAAATGGAGTGGGAAAGCTTTTCGCTAAGATAGAGATGACTAGAGAAGCAGAAGCGCGGCTCCGGAGCTATCCGGAGGAAAGTGCCGCTTCCCGGCGTCTTTCGGCTTGAAACGGCGCTCTGGAGCGCTCCGCTGGCGCTCTACTGAGCTGTGCGCAAACTAGCCGCTTCTTCGCCTCCGAGAGGCAGAGATCGCGGTTGCTTGGAAGAGGCGAAGAACGAAGCCGCAAAGAAGCGGGCTTGTGTGCGAAGCCTTCCGACTGCTGGAGGACGGTGGCTGCCGCTCTCCTGCCTCTTGAATTCACTCTCGGCAAGCGAATGTAAAGCGTTCCAGGACAACTTGCCTGGGTTTTTACTTGGTCCTGATGCGTCCCACCTTGGCAAGTCTTGCTCGTCGCCAGAGGCTCCGAGATGCACAGAAGACGGTGGCAGCTGCTGAAAAGAAGGGCAGCGGTGAGTTTGTCGACAAGCAAGAACATAGGCAGCTGACTGTGCTTGGGAAGGAGCAGCTGCCTGGTTTTGGCAATTGCCTTCACAGCGCCCAGAAGCCCGGTGCTCTGCTGCTTTGTTTTTTGCAGTCAGTCAATTGCACACTAGTGAAGCTGAGCCAGGCTCTTCAGCTTTGCTGCTTTTGAGCATCTGTGCTCCACTTATGCTCTGTGACATCTCTCGAGGTTGTTTGCCTCGGCCAGGCTGGAAAGTGCCCGCTAGTACCTAGAGCTGGGCAGGAGAGGGCAGAGAGCACTTCCATCTGACAGAAGGTTGCAGATTGCCTCGGAAAGAGCCGTGTCCTTGGAATGTGCAGCAAATCCTCTTTCTTTGCAAACCGCGGTTAGTGTGCAGTGCAGGTACGCTCTCCCCTTGCCAAATGGAGTGGGAAAGCTTTTCGCTAAGATAGAGATGACTAGAGAAGCAGAAGCGCGGCTCCGGAGCTATCCGGAGGAAAGTGCCGCTTCCCGGCGTCTTTCGGCTTGAAGCGGCGCTCCGGAGCGCTCCGCTGGCGCTCTACTGAGCTGTGCGCGAATTAGCCGCTTCTTCGCCTCCGAGAGGCAGAGATCGCGGTTGCTTGGAAGAGGCGAAGAACGAAGCCGCAAAGAAGCGGGCTTGTGTGCGAAGCCTTCCGACTGCTGGAGGACGGTGGCTGCCGCTCTCCTCCCTCTTGAATTCACTCTCGGCAAGCGAATGGAAAGCGTTCCAGGACAACTTGCCTGGGTTTTTACTTGGTCCTGATGCGTCCCACCTTGGCAAGTCTTGCTCGTTGCCAGAGGCTCCGAGATGCACAGAAGACGGTGGCAGCTGCTGAAAAGAAGGGCACTGGTGAGTTTGTCGACAAGCAAGAACATAGGCAGCTGACTGTGCTTGGGAAGGAGCAGCTGCCTGGTTTTGGCAATTGCCTTCACAGCGCCCAGAAGCCCGGTGCTCTGCTGCTTTGTTTTTCGCAGTCAATGAACTGCACACTAGTGAAGCTGAGCCAGGCTCTTCAGCTTTGCTGCTTTTGAGCATCTGTGCTCCACTTATGCTCTGTGACATCTCTTGAGGTTGTTTGCCTCGGCCAGGCTGGAAAGTGCCCGCTAGTACCTAGAGCTGGGCAGGAGAGGGCAGAGAGCACTTCCATCTGACAGCAGGTTGCAGATTGCCTCGGAAAGAGCCGTGTCCTTGGAATGTGCAGCAAATCCTCTTTCTTTGAAAACCGCGGCTAGTGTGCAGTGCAGGTACGCTCTCCCCTTGCCAAATGGAGTGGGAAAGCTTTTCGCTAAGATAGAGATGACTAGAGAAGCAGAAGCACGGCTCCGGGGCTATCCGGAGGAAAGTGCCGCTTCCCGGCGTCTTTCGGCTTGAAGCGGCGCTCCGGAGCGCTCCGCTGGCGCTCTACTGAGCTGTGCGCGAATTAGCCGCTTCTTCGCCTCCGAGAAGCAGAGATCGCGGTTGCTTGGAAGAGGCGAAGAACGAAGCCGCAAAGAAGCGGGCTTGTGTGCGAAGCCTTCCGACTGCTGGAGGACGGTGGCTGCCGCTCTCCTGCCTGTTGAATTCACTCTCGGCAAGCGAATGGAAAGCGTTCCAGGACAACTTGCCTGGGTTTTTACTTGGTCCTGATGCGTCCCACCTTGGCAAGTCTTGCTCGTCGCCAGAGGCTCCGAGATGCACAGAAGACGGTGGCAGCTGCTGAAAAGAAGGGCAGCGGTGAGTTTGTCGACAAGCAAGAACATAGGCAGCTGACTGTGCTTGGGAAGGAGCAGCTGCCTGGTTTTGGCAATTGCCTTCACAGCGCCCAGAAGCCCGGTGCTCTGCTGCTTTGTTTTTTGCAGTCAGTCAATTGCACACTAGTGAAGCTGAGCCAGGCTCTTCAGCTTTGCTGCTTTTGAGCATCTGTGCTCCACTTATGCTCTGTGACATCTCTCGAGGTTGTTTGCCTCGGCCAGGCTGGAAAGTGCCCGCTAGTACCTAGAGCTGGGCAGGAGAGGGCAGAGAGCACTTCCATCTGACAGAAGGTTGCAGATTGCCTCGGAAAGAGCCGTGTCCTTGGAATGTGCAGCAAATCCTCTTTCTTTGCAAACCGCGGTTAGTGTGCAGTGCAGGTACGCTCTCCCCTTGCCAAATGGAGTGGGAAAGCTTTTCGCTAAGATAGAGATGACTAGAGAAGCAGAAGCGCGGCTCCGGAGCTATCCGGAGGAAAGTGCCGCTTCCCGGCGTCTTTCGGCTTGAAGCGGCGCTCCGGAGCGCTCCGCTGGCGCTCTACTGAGCTGTGCGCGAATTAGCCGCTTCTTCGCCTCCGAGAGGCAGAGATCGCGGTTGCTTGGAAGAGGCGAAGAACGAAGCCGCAAAGAAGCGGGCTTGTGTGCGAAGCCTTCCGACTGCTGGAGGACGGTGGCTGCCGCTCTCCTGCCTGTTGAATTCACTCTCGGCAAGCGAATGGAAAGCGTTCCAGGACAACTTGCCTGGGTTTTTACTTGGTCCTGATGCGTCCCACCTTGGCAAGTCTTGCTCGTCGCCAGAGGCTCCGAGATGCACAGAAGACGGTGGCAGCTGCTGAAAAGAAGGGCAGTGGTGAGTTTGTCGACAAGCAAGAACATAGGCAGCTGACTGTGCTTGGGAAGGAGCAGCTGCCTGGTTTTGGCAATTGCCTTCACAGCGCCCAGAAGCCCGGTGCTCTGCTGCTTTGTTTTTCGCAGTCAGTCAATTGCAAAATAGTGAAGCTGAGCCAGGCTCTTCAGCTTTGCTGCTTTTGAGCATTTGTGCTCCACTTATGCTCCTTGACATCTCTCGAGGTTGTTTGCCTCGGCCAGGCTGGAAAGTGCCCGCTAGTACCTAGAGCTGGGCAGGAGAGGGCAGAGAGCACTTCCATCTGACAGCAGGTTGCAGATTGCCTCGGAAAGAGCCGTGTCCTTGGAATGTGCAGCAAATCCTCTTTCTTTGCAAACCGCGGTTAGTGTGCAGTGCAGGTACGCTCTCCCCTTGCCAAATGGAGTGGGAAAGCTTTTCGCTAAGATAGAGATGACTAGAGAAGCAGAAGCGCGGCTCCGGAGCTATCCGGAGGAAAGTGCCGCTTCCCGGCGTCTTTCGGCTTGAAGCGGCACTCCGGAGCGCTCCGCTGGCGCTCTACTGAGCTGTGCGCGAATTAGCCGCTTCTTCGCCTCCGAGAAGCAGAGATCGCGGTTGCTTGGAAGAGGCGAAGAACGAAGCCGCAAAGAAGCGGGCTTGTGTGCGAAGCCTTCCGACTGCTGGAGGACGGTGGCTGCCGCTCTCCTGCCTGTTGAATTCACTCTCGGCAAGCGAATGGAAAGCGTTCCAGGACAACTTGCCTGGGTTTTTACTTGGTCCTGATGCGTCCCACCTTGGCAAGTCTTGCTCGTCGCCAGAGGCTCCGAGATGCACAGAAGACGGTGGCAGCTGCTGAAAAGAAGGGCAGTGGTGAGTTTGTCGACAAGCAAGAACATAGGCAGCTGACTGTGCTTGGGAAGGAGCAGCTGCCTGGTTTTGGCAATTGCCTTCACAGCGCCCAGAAGCCCGGTGCTCTGCTGCTTTGTTTTTCGCAGTCAGTCAATTGCACACTAGTGAAGCTGAGCCAGGCTCTTCAGCTTTGCTGCTTTTGAGCATTTGTGCTCCACTTATGCTCCTTGACATCTCTCGAGGTTGTTTGCCTCGGCCAGGCTGGAAAGTGCCCGCTAGTACCTAGAGCTGGGCAGGAGAGGGCAGAGAGCACTTCCATCTGACAGCAGGTTGCAGATTGCCTCGGAAAGAGCCGTGTCCTTGGAATGTGCAGCAAATCCTCTTTCTTTGCAAACCGCGGTTAGTGTGCAGTGCAGGTACGCTCTCCCCTTGCCAAATGGAGTGGGAAAGCTTTTCGCTAAGATAGAGATGACTAGCGAAGCAGAAGCACGGCTCCGGAGCTATCCGGAGGAAAGTGCCGCTTCCCGGCGTCTTTCGGCTTGAAGCGGCACTCCGGAGCGCTCCGCTGGCGCTCTACTGAGCTGTGCGCGAATTAGCCGCTTCTTCGCCTCCGAGAAGCAGAGATCGCGGTTGCTTGGAAGAGGCGAAGAACGAAGCCGCAAAGAAGCGGGCTTGTGTGCGAAGCCTTCCGACTGCTGGAGGACGGTGGCTGCCGCTCTCCTGCCTGTTGAATTCACTCTCGGCAAGCGAATGGAAAGCGTTCCAGGACAACTTGCCTGGGTTTTTACTTGGTCCTGATGCGTCCCACCTTGGCAAGTCTTGCTCGTCGCCAGAGGCTCCGAGATGCACAGAAGACGGTGGCAGCTGCTGAAAAGAAGGGCAGTGGTGAGTTTGTCGACAAGCAAGAACATAGGCAGCTGACTGTGCTTGGGAAGGAGCAGCTGCCTGGTTTTGGCAATTGCCTTCCCAGCGCCCAGAAGCCCGGTGCTCTGCTGCTTTGTTTTTCGCAGTCAGTCAATTGCACACTAGTGAAGCTGAGCCAGGCTCTTCAGCTTTGCTGCTTTTGAGCATTTGTGCTCCACTTATGCTCCTTGACATCTCTCGAGGTTGTTTGCCTCGGCCAGGCTGGAAAGTGCCCGCTAGTACCTAGAGCTGGGCAGGAGAGGGCAGAGAGCACTTCCATCTGACAGCAGGTTGCAGATTGCCTCGGAAAGAGCCGTGTCCTTGGAATGTGCAGCAAATCCTCTTTCTTTGCAAACCGCGGTTAGTGTGCAGTGCAGGTACGCTCTCCCCTTGCCAAATGGAGTGGGAAAGCTTTTCGCTAAGATAGAGATGACTAGAGAAGCAGAAGCGCGGCTCCGGAGCTATCCGGAGGAAAGTGCCGCTTCCCGGCGTCTTTCGGCTTGAAGCGGCGCTCCGGAGCGCTCCGCTGGCGCTCTACTGAGCTGTGCGCGAATTAGCCGCTTCTTCGCCTCCGAGAGGCATAGATCGCGGTTGCTTGGAAGAGGCGAAGAAGGATGCCGCAAAGAAGCGGGCTTGTGGGCGAAGCCGTCCGACTGCTGGAGGACGGTGGCTGCCGCTCTCCTGCCTGTTGAATTCACTCTCGACAAGCGAATGGAAAGCGTTCCAGGACAACTTGCCTGGGTTTTTACTTGGTCCTGATGCGTCCCACCTTGGCAAGTCTTGCTCGTCGCCAGAGGCTCCGAGATGCACAGAAGACGGTGGCAGCTGCTGAAAAGAAGGGCAGCGGTGAGTTTGTCGACAAGCAAGAACATAGGCAGCTGACTGTGCTTGGGAAGGAGCAGCTGCCTGGTTTTGGCAATTGCCTTCACAGCGCCCAGAAGCCCGGTGCTCTGCTGCTTTGTTTTTTGCAGTCAGTGAATTGCACACTAGTGAAGCTGAGCTAGGCTCTTCAGCTTTGCTGCTTTTGAGCATCTGTGCTCCACTTATGCTCTGTGACATCTCTCGAGGTTGTTTGCCTCGGCCAGGCTGGAAAGTGCCCGCTAGTACCTAGAGCTGGGCAGGAGAGGGCAGAGAGCACTTCCATCTGACAGCAGGTTGCAGATTGCCTCGGAAAGAGCCGTGTCCTTGGAATGTGCAGCAAATCCTGTTTCTTTGCAAACCGCGGTTAGTGTGCAGTGCAGGTACGCTCTCCCCTTGCCAAATGGAGTGGGAAAGCTTTTCGCTAAGATAGAGATGACTAGAGAAGCAGAAGCGCGGCTCCGGAGCTATCCGGAGGAAAGTGCCGCTTCCCGGCGTCTTTCGGCTTGAAACGGCGCTCTGGAGCGCTCCGCTGGCGCTCTACTGAGCTGTGCGCAAACTAGCCGCTTCTTCGCCTCCGAGAGGCAGAGATCGCGGTTGCTTGGAAGAGGCGAAGAACGAAGCCGCAAAGAAGCGGGCTTGTGTGCGAAGCCTTCCGACTGCTGGAGGACGGTGGCTGCCGCTCTCCTGCCTCTTGAATTCACTCTCGGCAAGCGAATGTAAAGCGTTCCAGGACAACTTGCCTGGGTTTTTACTTGGTCCTGATGCGTCCCACCTTGGCAAGTCTTGCTCGTCGCCAGAGGCTCCGAGATGCACAGAAGACGGTGGCAGCTGCTGAAAAGAAGGGCAGCGGTGAGTTTGTCGACAAGCAAGAACATAGGCAGCTGACTGTGCTTGGGAAGGAGCAGCTGCCTGGTTTTGGCAATTGCCTTCACAGCGCCCAGAAGCCCGGTGCTCTGCTGCTTTGTTTTTCGCAGTCAGTCAATTGCAAAATAGTGAAGCTGAGCCAGGCTCTTCAGCTTTGCTGCTTTTGAGCATCTGTGCTCCACTTATGCTCTGTGACATCTCTCGAGGTTGTTTGCCTCGGCCAGGCTGGAAAGTGCCCGCTAGTACCTAGAGCTGGGCAGGAGAGGGCAGAGAGCACTTCCATCTGACAGAAGGTTGCAGATTGCCTCGGAAAGAGCCGTGTCCTTGGAATGTGCAGCAAATCCTCTTTCTTTGCAAACCGCGGTTAGTGTGCAGTGCAGGTACGCTCTCCCCTTGCCAAATGGAGTGGGAAAGCTTTTCGCTAAGATAGAGATGACTAGAGAAGCAGAAGCGCGGCTCCGGAGCTATCCGGAGGAAAGTGCCGCTTCCCGGCGTCTTTCGGCTTGAAGCGGCGCTCCGGAGCGCTCCGCTGGCGCTCTACTGAGCTGTGCGCGAATTAGCCGCTTCTTCGCCTCCGAGAGGCAGAGATCGCGGTTGCTTGGAAGAGGCGAAGAACGAAGCCGCAAAGAAGCGGGCTTGTGTGCGAAGCCTTCCGACTGCTGGAGGACGGTGGCTGCCGCTCTCCTCCCTCTTGAATTCACTCTCGGCAAGCGAATGGAAAGCGTTCCAGGACAACTTGCCTGGGTTTTTACTTGGTCCTGATGCGTCCCACCTTGGCAAGTCTTGCTCGTTGCCAGAGGCTCCGAGATGCACAGAAGACGGTGGCAGCTGCTGAAAAGAAGGGCACTGGTGAGTTTGTCGACAAGCAAGAACATAGGCAGCTGACTGTGCTTGGGAAGGAGCAGCTGCCTGGTTTTGGCAATTGCCTTCACAGCGCCCAGAAGCCCGGTGCTCTGCTGCTTTGTTTTTCGCAGTCAATGAACTGCACACTAGTGAAGCTGAGCCAGGCTCTTCAGCTTTGCTGCTTTTGAGCATCTGTGCTCCACTTATGCTCTGTGACATCTCTCGAGGTTGTTTGCCTCGGCCAGGCTGGAAAGTGCCCGCTAGTACCTAGAGCTGGGCAGGAGAGGGCAGAGAGCACTTCCATCTGACAGCAGGTTGCAGATTGCCTCGGAAAGAGCCGTGTCCTTGGAATGTGCAGCAAATCCTCTTTCTTTGAAAACCGCGGCTAGTGTGCAGTGCAGGTACGCTCTCCCCTTGCCAAATGGAGTGGGAAAGCTTTTCGCTAAGATAGAGATGACTAGAGAAGCAGAAGCACGGCTCCGGGGCTATCCGGAGGAAAGTGCCGCTTCCCGGCGTCTTTCGGCTTGAAGCGGCGCTCCGGAGCGCTCCGCTGGCGCTCTAGTGAGCTGTGCGCGAATTAGCCGCTTCTTCGCCTCCGAGAAGCAGAGATCGCGGTTGCTTGGAAGAGGCGAAGAACGAAGCCGCAAAGAAGCGGGCTTGTGTGCGAAGCCTTCCGACTGCTGGAGGACGGTGGCTGCCGCTCTCCTGCCTGTTGAATTCACTCTCGGCAAGCGAATGGAAAGCGTTCCAGGACAACTTGCCTGGGTTTTTACTTGGTCCTGATGCGTCCCACCTTGGCAAGTCTTGCTCGTCGCCAGAGGCTCCGAGATGCACAGAAGACGGTGGCAGCTGCTGAAAAGAAGGGCAGTGGTGAGTTTGTCGACAAGCAAGAACATAGGCAGCTGACTGTGCTTGGGAAGGAGCAGCTGCCTGGTTTTGGCAATTGCCTTCACAGCGCCCAGAAGCCCGGTGCTCTGCTGCTTTGTTTTTCGCAGTCAGTCAATTGCAAAATAGTGAAGCTGAGCCAGGCTCTTCAGCTTTGCTGCTTTTGAGCATTTGTGCTCCACTTATGCTCCTTGACATCTCTCGAGGTTGTTTGCCTCGGCCAGGCTGGAAAGTGCCCGCTAGTACCTAGAGCTGGGCAGGAGAGGGCAGAGAGCACTTCCATCTGACAGCAGGTTGCCGATTGCCTCGGAAAGAGCCGTGTCCTTGGAATGTGCAGCAAATCCTCTTTCTTTGCAAACCGCGGTTAGTGTGCAGTGCAGGTACGCTCTCCCCTTGCCAAATGGAGTGGGAAAGCTTTTCGCTAAGATAGAGATGACTAGCGAAGCAGAAGCGCGGCTCCGGAGCTATCCGGAGGAAAGTGCCGCTTCCCGGCGTCTTTCGGCTTGAAGCGGCGCTCCGGAGCGCTCCGCTGGCGCTCTACTGAGCTGTGCGCGAATTAGCCGCTTCTTCGCCTCCGAGAAGCAGAGATCGCGGTTGCTTGGAAGAGGCGAAGAACGAAGCCGCAAAGAAGCGGGCTTGTGTGCGAAGCCTTCCGACTGCTGGAGGACGGTGGCTGTCGCTCTCCTGCTTGTTGAATTCACTCTCGGCAAGCGAATGGAAAGCGTTCCAGAACAACTTGCCTGGGTTTTTACTTGGTCCTGATGCGTCCCACCTTGGCAAGTCTTGCTCGTCGCCAGAGGCTCCGAGATGCACAGAAGACGGTGGCAGCATCTGAAAAGAAGGTCAGCGGTGAGTTTGTCGACAAGCAAGAACATAGGCAGCTGACTGTGCTTGGGAAGGAGCAGCTGCCTGGTTTTGGCAATTGCCTTCACAGCGCCCAGAAGCCCGGTGCTCTGCTGCTTTGTTTTTCGCAGTCAGTCAATTGCACACTAGTGAAGCTGAGCCAGGCTCTTCAGCTTTGCTGCTTTTGAGCATCTGTGCTCCACCTATGCTCTGTGACATCTCTCGAGGTTGTTTGCCTCGGCCAGGCTGGAAAGTGCCCGCTAGTACCTAGAGCTGGGCAGGAGAGGGCAGAGAGCACTTCCATCTGACAGAAGGTTGCAGATTGCCTCGGAAAGAGCCGTGTCCTTGGAATGTGCAGCAAATCCTCTTTCTTTGCAAACCGCGGTTAGTGTGCAGTGCAGGTACGCTCTCCCCTTGCCAAATGGAGTGGGAAAGCTTTTCGCTAAGATAGAGATGACTAGAGAAGCAGAAGCGCGGCTCCGGAGCTATCCGGAGGAAAGTGCCGCTTCCCGGCGTCTTTCGGCTTGAAGCGGCGCTCCGGAGCACTCCGCTGGCGCTCTACTGAGCTGTGCGCGAATTAGCCGCTTCTTCGCCTCCGAGAGGCAGAGATCGCGGTTGCTTGGAAGAGGCGAAGAACGAAGCCGCAAAGAAGCGGGCTTGTGTGCGAAGCCTTCCGACTGCTGGAGGACGGTGGCTGCCGCTCTCCTCCCTCTTGAATTCACTCTCGGCAAGCGAATGGAAAGCGTTCCAGGACAACTTGCCTGGGTTTTTACTTGGTCCTGATGCGTCCCACCTTGGCAAGTCTTGCTCGTTGCCAGAGGCTCCGAGATGCACAGAAGACGGTGGCAGCTGCTGAAAAGAAGGGCAGCGGTGAGTTTGTCGACAAGCAAGAACATAGGCAGCTGACTGTGCTTGGGAAGGAGCAGCTGCCTGGTTTTGGCAATTGCCTTCACAGCGCCCAGAAGCCCGGTGCTCTGCTGCTTTGTTTTTCGCAGTCAATGAATTGCACACTAGTGAAGCTGAGCCAGGCTCTTCAGCTTTGCTGCTTTTGAGCATCTGTGCTCCACTTATGCTCGGTGACATCTCTCGAGGTTGTTTGCCTCGGCCAGGCTGGAAAGTGCCCGCTAGTACCTAGAGTTGGGCAGGAGAGGGCAGAGAGCACTTCCATCTGACAGCAGGTTGCAGATTGCCTCGGAAAGAGCCGTGTCCTTGGAATGTGCAGCAAATCCTCTTTCTTTGCAAACCGCGGTTAGTGTGCAGTGCAGGTACGCTCTCCCCTTGCCAAATGGAGTGGGAAAGCTTTTCGCTAAGATAGAGATGACTAGAGAAGCAGAAGCGCGGATCCGGAGCTATCCGGAGGAAAGTGCCGCTTCCCGGCGTCTTTCGGCTTGAAGCGGCGCTCCGGAGCGCTCCGCTGGCGCTCTACTGAGCTGTGCGCGAATTAGCCGCTTCTTCGCCTCCGAGAGGCAGAGATCGCGGTTGCTTGGAAGAGGCGAAGAACGAAGCTGCAAAGAAGCGGGCTTGTGTGCGAAGCCTTCAGACTGCTGGAGGACGGTGGCTGCCGCTCTCCTCCCTCTTGAATTCACTCTCGGCAAGCGAATGGAAAGCGTTCCAGGACAACTTGCCTGGGTTTTCACTTCGTCCTGATGCGTCCCACCTTGGCAAGTCTTGCTCGTCGCCAGAGTCTCCGAGATGCACAGAAGACGGTGGCAGCTGCTGAAAAGAAGGGCAGCGGTGAGTTTGTCGACAAGCAAGAACATAGGCAGCTGACTGTGCTTGGGAAGGAGCAGCTGCCTGGTTTTGGCAATTGCCTTCACAGCGCCCAGAAGCCCGGTGCTCTGCTGCTTTGTTTTTCGCAGTCAGTCAATTGCACACTAGTGAAGCTGAGCCAGGCTCTTCAGCTTTGCTGCTTTTGAGCATCTGTGCTCCACCTATGCTCTGTGACATCTCTCGAGGTTGTTTGCCTCGGCCAGGCTGGAAAGTGCCCGCTAGTACCTAGAGCTGGGCAGGAGAGGGCAGAGAGCACTTCCATCTGACAGAAGGTTGCAGATTTCCTCGGAAAGAGCCGTGTCCTTGGAATGTGCAGCAAATCCTCTTTCTTTGCAAACCGCGGTTAGTGTGCAGTGCAGGTACGCTCTCCCCTTGCCAAATGGAGTGGGAAAGCTTTTCGCTAAGATAGAGATGACTAGAGAAGCAGAAGCGCGGCTCCGGAGCTATCCGGAGGAAAGTGCCGCTTCCCGGCGTCTTTCGGCTTGAAGCGGCGCTCCGGAGTGCTCCGCTGGCGCTCTACTGAGCTGTGCGCGAATTAGCCGCTTCTTCGCCTCCGAGAGGCAGAGATCGCGGTTGCTTGGAAGAGGCGAAGAACGAAGCCGCAAAGAAGCGGGCTTGTGTGCGAAGCCTTCCGACTGCTGGAGGACGGTGGCTGCCGCTCTCCTGCCTGTTGAATTCACTCTCGGCAAGCGAATGGAAAGCGTTCCAGGACAACTTGCCTGGGTTTTGACTTGGTCCTGATGCGTCCCACCTTGGCAAGTCTTGCTCGTTGCCAGAGGCTCCGAGATGCACAGAAGACGGTGGCAGCTGCTGAAAAGAAGGTCAGCGGTGAGTTTGTCGACAAGCAAGAACATAGGCAGCTGACTGTGCTTGGGAAGGAGCAGCTGCCTGGTTTTGGCAATTGCCTTCACAGCGCCCAGAAGCCCGGTGCTCTGCTGCTTTGTTTTTCGCAGTCAATGAATTGCACACTAGTGAAGCTGAGCCAGGCTCTTCAGCTTTGCTGCTTTTGAGCATCTGTGCTCCACTTATGCTCTGTGACATCTCTCGAGGTTGTTTGCCTCGCCCAGGCTGGAAAGTGCCCGCTAGTACTTAGAGCTGGGCAGGAGAGGGCAGAGAGCACTTCCATCTGACAGCAGGTTGCAGATTGCCTCGGAAAGAGCCGTGTCCTTGGAATGTGCAGCAAATCCTCTTTCTTTGAAAACCGCGGCTAGTGTGCAGTGCAGGTACGCTCTCCCCTTGCCAAATGGAGTGGGAAAGCTTTTCGCTAAGATAGAGATGACTAGAGAAGCAGAAGCACGGCTCCGGGGCGATCCGGAGGAAAATGCCGCTTCCCGGCGTCTTTCGGCTTGAAGCGGCGCTCCGGAGCGCTCCGCTGGCGCTCTAGTGAGCTGTGCGCGAATTAGCCGCTTCTTCGCCTCCGAGAAGCAGAGATCGCGGTTGCTTGGAAGAGGCGAAGAACGAAGCCGCAAAGAAGCGGGCTTGTGTGCGAAGCCTTCCGACTGCTGGAGGACGGTGGCTGCCGCTCTCCTGCCTGTTGAATTCACTCTCGGCAAGCGAATGGAAAGCGTTCCAGGACAACTTGCCTGGGTTTTTACTTGGTCCTGATGCGTCCCACCTTGGCAAGTCTTGCTCGTCCCCAGAGGCTCCGAGATGCACAGAAGACGGTGGCAGCTGCTGAAAAGAAGGGCAGTGGTGAGTTCGTCGACAAGCAAGAACATAGGCAGCTGACTGTGCTTGGGAAGGAGCAGCTGCCTGGTTTTGGCAATTGCCTTCACAGCGCCCAGAAGCCCGGTGCTCTGCTGCTTTGTTTTTCGCAGTCAATGAATTGCACACTAGTGAAGCTGAGCCAGGCTCTTCAGCTTTGCTGCTTTTGAGCATCTGTGCTCCACTTATGCTCGGTGACATCTCTCGAGGTTGTTTGCCTCGGCCAGGCTGGAAAGTGCCCGCTAGTACCTAGAGTTGGGCAGGAGAGGGCAGAGAGCACTTCCATCTGACAGCAGGTTGCAGATTGCCTCGGAAAGAGCCGTGTCCTTGGAATGTGCAGCAAATCCTCTTTCTTTGCAAACCGCGGTTAGTGTGCAGTGCAGGTACGCTCTCCCCTTGCCAAATGGAGTGGGAAAGCTTTTCGCTAAGATAGAGATGACTAGAGAAGCAGAAGCGCGGATCCGGAGCTATCCGGAGGAAAGTGCCGCTTCCCGGCGTCTTTCGGCTTGAAGCGGCGCTCCGGAGCGCTCCGCTGGCGCTCTACTGAGCTGTGCGCGAATTAGCCGCTTCTTCGCCTCCGAGAGGCAGAGATCGCGGTTGCTTGGAAGAGGCGAAGAACGAAGCTGCAAAGAAGCGGGCTTGTGTGCGAAGCCTTCAGACTGCTGGAGGACGGTGGCTGCCGCTCTCCTCCCTCTTGAATTCACTCTCGGCAAGCGAATGGAAAGCGTTCCAGGACAACTTGCCTGGGTTTTCACTTCGTCCTGATGCGTCCCACCTTGGCAAGTCTTGCTCGTCGCCAGAGTCTCCGAGATGCACAGAAGACGGTGGCAGCTGCTGAAAAGAAGGGCAGCGGTGAGTTTGTCGACAAGCAAGAACATAGGCAGCTGACTGTGCTTGGGAAGGAGCAGCTGCCTGGTTTTGGCAATTGCCTTCACAGCGCCCAGAAGCCCGGTGCTCTGCTGCTTTGTTTTTCGCAGTCAGTCAATTGCACACTAGTGAAGCTGAGCCAGGCTCTTCAGCTTTGCTGCTTTTGAGCATCTGTGCTCCACCTATGCTCTGTGACATCTCTCGAGGTTGTTTGCCTCGGCCAGGCTGGAAAGTGCCCGCTAGTACCTAGAGCTGGGCAGGAGAGGGCAGAGAGCACTTCCATCTGACAGAAGGTTGCAGATTTCCTCGGAAAGAGCCGTGTCCTTGGAATGTGCAGCAAATCCTCTTTCTTTGCAAACCGCGGTTAGTGTGCAGTGCAGGTACGCTCTCCCCTTGCCAAATGGAGTGGGAAAGCTTTTCGCTAAGATAGAGATGACTAGAGAAGCAGAAGCGCGGCTCCGGAGCTATCCGGAGGAAAGTGCCGCTTCCCGGCGTCTTTCGGCTTGAAGCGGCGCTCCGGAGTGCTCCGCTGGCGCTCTACTGAGCTGTGCGCGAATTAGCCGCTTCTTCGCCTCCGAGAGGCAGAGATCGCGGTTGCTTGGAAGAGGCGAAGAACGAAGCCGCAAAGAAGCGGGCTTGTGTGCGAAGCCTTCCGACTGCTGGAGGACGGTGGCTGCCGCTCTCCTGCCTGTTGAATTCACTCTCGGCAAGCGAATGGAAAGCGTTCCAGGACAACTTGCCTGGGTTTTTACTTGGTCCTGATGCGTCCCACCTTGGCAAGTCTTGCTCGTTGCCAGAGGCTCCGAGATGCACAGAAGACGGTGGCAGCTGCTGAAAAGAAGGTCAGCGGTGAGTTTGTCGACAAGCAAGAACATAGGCAGCTGACTGTGCTTGGGAAGGAGCAGCTGCCTGGTTTTGGCAATTGCCTTCACAGCGCCCAGAAGCCCGGTGCTCTGCTGCTTTGTTTTTCGCAGTCAATGAATTGCACACTAGTGAAGCTGAGCCAGGCTCTTCAGCTTTGCTGCTTTTGAGCATCTGTGCTCCACTTATGCTCTGTGACATCTCTCGAGGTTGTTTGCCTCGCCCAGGCTGGAAAGTGCCCGCTAGTACTTAGAGCTGGGCAGGAGAGGGCAGAGAGCACTTCCATCTGACAGCAGGTTGCAGATTGCCTCGGAAAGAGCCGTGTCCTTGGAATGTGCAGCAAATCCTCTTTCTTTGAAAACCGCGGCTAGTGTGCAGTGCAGGTACGCTCTCCCCTTGCCAAATGGAGTGGGAAAGCTTTTCGCTAAGATAGAGATGACTAGAGAAGCAGAAGCACGGCTCCGGGGCGATCCGGAGGAAAATGCCGCTTCCCGGCGTCTTTCGGCTTGAAGCGGCGCTCCGGAGCGCTCCGCTGGCGCTCTAGTGAGCTGTGCGCGAATTAGCCGCTTCTTCGCCTCCGAGAAGCAGAGATCGCGGTTGCTTGGAAGAGGCGAAGAACGAAGCCGCAAAGAAGCGGGCTTGTGTGCGAAGCCTTCCGACTGCTGGAGGACGGTGGCTGCCGCTCTCCTGCCTGTTGAATTCACTCTCGGCAAGCGAATGGAAAGCGTTCCAGGACAACTTGCCTGGGTTTTTACTTGGTCCTGATGCGTCCCACCTTGGCAAGTCTTGCTCGTCCCCAGAGGCTCCGAGATGCACAGAAGACGGTGGCAGCTGCTGAAAAGAAGGGCAGTGGTGAGTTCGTCGACAAGCAAGAACATAGGCAGCTGACTGTGCTTGGGAAGGAGCAGCTGCCTGGTTTTGGCAATTGCCTTCACAGCGCCCAGAAGCCCGGTGCTCTGCTGCTTTGTTTTTCGCAGTCAGTCAATTGCAAAATAGTGAAGCTGAGCCAGGCTCTTCAGCTTTGCTGCTTTTGAGCACCTGTGCTCCACTTATGCTCTGTGACATCTCTCGAGGTTGTTTGCTTCGGCCGGGCTGGAAAGTTCCCGCTAGTACCTAGAGCTGGACAGGAGAGGGCAGAGAGCACTTCCATCTTACAGCAGGTTGCAGATTGCCTCGGAAAGAGACGTGTCCTTGGAATGTGCAGCAAATCCTCTTTCTTTGCAAACCGCGGCTAGTGTGCAGTGCAGGTACGCTCTCCCCTTGCCAAATGGAGTGGGAAAGCTTTTCGCTAAGATAGAGATGACTAGAGAAGCAGAAGCGCGGCTCCGGAGCTATCCGGAGGAAAGTACCGCTTCCCGGTGTCTTTCAGCGTGAAGCGGCGCTCCGGAGCGCTCCGCTGGCGCTCTACTGAGCTGTGCGCGAATTAGCCGCTTCTTCGCCTCCGAGAAGCAGAGATCGCGGTTGCTTGGAAGAGGCGAAGAACGAAGCCGCAAAGAAGCGGGCTTGTGTGCGAAGCCTTCCGACTGCTGGAGGACGGTGGCTGCCGCTCTCCTGCCTCTTGAATTCACTCTCGGCAAGCGAATGGAAAGCGTTCCAGGACAACTTGCCTGGGTTTTTACTTGGTCCTGATGCGTCCCACCTTGGCAAGTCTTGCTCGTCGCCAGAGGCTCCGAGATGCACAGAAGACGGTGGCAGCTGCTGAAAAGAAGGGCAGTGGTGAGTTTGTCGACAAGCAAGAACATAGGCAGCTGACTGTGCTTGGGAAGGAGCAGCTGCCTGGTTTTGGCAATTGCCTTCACAGCGCCCAGAAGCCCGGTGCTCTGCTGCTTTGTTTTTCGCAGTCAGTCAATTGCACACTAGTGAAGCTGAGCCAGGCTCTTCAGCTTTGCTGCTTTTGAGCATCTGTGCTCCACCTATGCTCTGTGACATCTCTCGAGGTTGTTTGCCTCGCCCAGGCTGGAAAGTGCCCGCTAGTACCTAGAGCTGGGCAGGAGAGGGCAGAGAGCACTTCCATCTGACAGAAGGTTGCAGATTGCCTCGGAAAGAGCCGTGTCCTTGGAATGTGCAGCAAATCCTCTTTCTTTGCAAACCGCGGTTAGTGTGCAGTGCAGGTACGCTCTCCCCTTGCCAAATGGAGTGGGAAAGCTTTTCGCTAAGATAGAGATGACTAGAGAAGCAGAAGCACGGCTCCGGGGCTATCCGGAGGAAAGTGCCGCTTCCCGGTGTCTTTCGGCTTGAAGCGGCGCTCCGGAGCACTCCGCTGGCGCTCTACTGAGCTGTGCGCGAATTAGCCGCTTCTTCGCCTCCGAGAGGCAGAGATCGCGGTTGCTTGGAAGAGGCGAAGAACGAAGCCGCAAAGAAGCGGGCTTGTGTGCGAAGCCTTCCGACTGCTGGAGGACGGTGGCTGCCGCTCTCCTCCCTCTTGAATTCACTCTCGGCAAGCGAATGGAAAGCGTTCCAGGACAACTTGCCTGGGTTTTTACTTGGTCCTGATGCGTCCCACCTTGGCAAGTCTTGCTCGTTGCCAGAGGCTCCAAGATGCACAGAAGACGGTGGCAGCTGCTGAAAAGAAGGGCAGCGGTGAGTTTGTCGACAAGCAAGAACATAGGCAGCTGACTGTGCTTGGGAAGGAGCAGCTGCCTGGTTTTGGCAATTGCCTTCACAGCGCCCAGAAGCCCGGTGCTCTGCTGCTTTGTTTTTCGCAGTCAATGAATTGCACACTAGTGAAGCTGAGCCAGGCTCTTCAGCTTTGCTGCTTTTGAGCATCTGTGCTCCACTTATGCTCTGTGACATCTCTCGAGGTTGTTTGCCTCGCCCAGGCTGGAAAGTGCCCGCTAGTACCTAGAGCTGGGCAGGAGAGGGCAGAGAGCACTTCCATCTGACAGCAGGTTGCAGATTGCCTCGGAAAGAGCCGTGTCCTTGGAATGTGCAGCAAATCCTCTTTCTTTGAAAACCGCGGCTAGTGTGCAGTGCAGGTACGCTCTCCCCCTTGCCAAATGGAGTGGGAAAGCTTTTCGCTAAGATAGAGATGACTAGAGAAGCAGAAGCACGGCTCCGGGGCTATCCGGAGGAAAGTGCCGCTTCCCGGCGTCTTTCGGCTTGAAGCGGCGCTCCGGAGCGCTCCGCTGGCGCTCTAGTGAGCTGTGCGTGAATTAGCCGCTTCTTCGCCTCCGAGAAGCAGAGATCGCGGTTGCTTGGAAGAGGCGAAGAACGAAGCCGCAAAGAAGCGGGCTTGTGTGCGAAGCCTTCCGACTGCTGGAGGACGGTGGCTGCCGCTCTCCTGCCTCTTGAATTCACTCTCGGCAAGCGAATGGAAAGCGTTCCAGGACAACTTGCCTGGGTTTTTACTTGGTCCTGATGCGTCCCACCTTGGCAAGTCTTGCTCGTCCCCAGAGGCTCCGAGATGCACAGAAGACGGTGGCAGCTGCTGAAAAGAAGGGCAGTGGTGAGTTTGTCGACAAGCAAGAACATAGGCAGCTGACTGTGCTTGGGAAGGAGCAGCTGCCTGCTTTTGGCAATTGCCTTCACAGCGCCCAGAAGCCCGGTGCTCTGCTGCTTTGTTTTTCGCAGTCAGTCAATTGCAAAATAGTGAAGCTGAGCCAGGCTCTTCAGCTTTGCTGCTTTTGAGCACCTGTGCTCCACTTATGCTCTGTGACATCTCTCGAGGTTGTTTGCTTCGGCCAGGCTGGAAAGTTCCCGCTAGTACCTAGAGCTGGACAGGAGAGGGCAGAGAGCACTTCCATCTTACAGCAGGTTGCAGATTGCCTCGGAAAGAGACGTGTCCTTGGAATGTGCAGCAAATCCTCTTTCTTTGCAAACCGCGGCTAGTGTGCAGTGCAGGTACGCTCTCCCCTTGCCAAATGGAGTGGGAAAGCTTTTCGCTAAGATAGAGATGACTAGAGAAGCAGAAGCGCGGCTCCGGAGCTATCCGGAGGAAAGTGCCGCTTCCCGGTGTCTTTCGGCGTGAAGCGGCGCTCCGGAGCGCTCCGCTGGCGCTCTAGTGAGCTGTGCGCGAATTAGCCGCTTCTTCGCCTCCGAGAAGCAGAGATCGCGGTTGCTTGGAAGAGGCGAAGAACGAAGCCGCAAAGAAGCGGGCTTGTGTGCGAAGCCTTCCGACTGCTGGAGGACGGTGGCTGCCGCTCTCCTGCCTCTTGAATTCACTCTCGGCAAGCGAATGGAAAGCGTTCCAGGACAACTTGCCTGGGTTTTTACTTGGTCCTGATGCGTCCCACCTTGGCAAGTCTTGCTCGTCGCCAGAGGCTCCGAGATGCACAGAAGACGGTGGCAGCTGCTGAAAAGAAGGGCAGTGGTGAGTTTGTCGACAAGCAAGAACATAGGCAGCTGACTGTGCTTGGGAAGGAGCAGCTGCCTGGTTTTGGCAATTGCCTTCACAGCGCCCAGAAGCCCGGTGCTCTGCTGCTTTGTTTTTCGCAGTCAGTCAATTGCAAAATAGTGAAGCTGAGCCAGGCTCTTCAGCTTTGCTGCTTTTGAGCACCTGTGCTCCACTTATGCTCTGTGACATCTCTCGAGGTTGTTTGCTTCGGCCGGGCTGGAAAGTTCCCGCTAGTACCTAGAGCTGGACAGGAGAGGGCAGAGAGCACTTCCATCTGACAGCAGGTTGCAGATTGCCTCGGAAAGAGACGTGTCCTTGGAATGTGCAGCAAATCCTCTTTCTTTGCAAACCGCGGCTAGTGTGCAGTGCAGGTACGCTCTCCCCTTGCCAAATGGAGTGGGAAAGCTTTTCGCTAAGATAGAGATGACTAGAGAAGCAGAAGCGCGGCTCCGGAGCTATCCGGAGGAAAGTGCCGCTTCCCGGCGTCTTTCGGCTTGAAGCGGCGCTCCGGAGCGCTCCGCTGGCGCTCTACTGAGCTGTGCGCGAATTAGCCGCTTCTTTGCCTCCGAGAGGCAGAGATCGCGGTTGCTTGGAAGAGGCGAAGAACGAAGCCGCAAAGAAGCGGGCTTGTGTGCGAAGCCTTCCGACTGCTGGAGGACGGTGGCTGCCGCTCTCCTGCCTGTTGAATTCACTCTCGGCAAGCGAATGGAAAGCGTTCCAGGACAACTTGCCTGGGTTTTTACTTGGTCCTGATGCGTCCCACCTTGGCAAGTCTTGCTCGTTGCCAGAGGCTCCGAGATGCACAGAAGACGGTGGCAGCTGCTGAAAAGAAGGGCAGCGGTGAGTTTGTCGACAAGCAAGAACATAGGCAGCTGACTGTGCTTGGGAAGGAGCAGCTGCCTGGTTTTGGCAATTGCCTTCACAGCGCCCAGAAGCCCGGTGCTCTGCTGCTTTGTTTTTCACAGTCAGTCAATTGCAAAATAGTGAAGCTGAGCCAGGCTCTTCAGCTTTGCTGCTTTTGAGCACCTGTGCTCCACTTATGCTCTGTGACATCTCTCGAGGTTGTTTGCTTCGGCCGGGCTGGAAAGTTCCCGCTAGTACCTAGAGCTGGACAGGAGAGGGCAGAGAGCACTTCCATCTTACAGCAGGTTGCAGATTGCCTCGGAAAGAGACGTGTCCTTGGAATGTGCAGCAAATCCTCTTTCTTTGCAAACCGCGGCTAGTGTGCAGTGCAGGTACGCTCTCCCCTTGCCAAATGGAGTGGGAAAGCTTTTCGCTAAGATAGAGATGACTAGAGAAGCAGAAGCGCGGCTCCGGAGCTATCCGGAGGAAAGTGCCGCTTCCCGGTGTCTTTCGGCGTGAAGCGGCGCTCCGGAGCGCTCCGCTGGCGCTCTAGTGAGCTGTGCGCGAATTAGCCGCTTCTTCGCCTCCGAGAAGCAGAGATCGCGGTTGCTTGGAAGAGGCGAAGAACGAAGCCGCAAAGAAGCGGGCTTGTGTGCGAAGCCTTCCGACTGCTGGAGGACGGTGGCTGCCGCTCTCCTGCCTCTTGAATTCACTCTCGGCAAGCGAATGGAAAGCGTTCCAGGACAACTTGCCTGGGTTTTTACTTGGTCCTGATGCGTCCCACCTTGGCAAGTCTTGCTCGTCCCCAGAGGCTCCGAGATGCACAGAAGACGGTGGCAGCTGCTGAAAAGAAGGGCAGTGGTGAGTTTGTCGACAAGCAAGAACATAGGCAGCTGACTGTGCTTGGGAAGGAGCAGCTGCCTGGTTTTGGCAATTGCCTTCACAGCGCCCAGAAGCCCGGTGCTCTGCTGCTTTGTTTTTCGCAGTCAGTCAATTGCAAAATAGTGAAGCTGAGCCAGGCTCTTCAGCTTTGCTGCTTTTGAGCACCTGTGCTCCACTTATGCTCTGTGACATCTCTCGAGGTTGTTTGCTTCGGCCGGGCTGGAAAGTTCCCGCTAGTACCTAGAGCTGGGCAGGAGAGGGCAGAGAGCACTTCCATCTGACAGCAGGTTGCAGATTGCCTCGGAAAGAGACGTGTCCTTGGAATGTGCAGCAAATCCTCTTTCTTTGCAAACCGCGGCTAGTGTGCAGTGCAGGTACGCTCTCCCCTTGCCAAATGGAGTGGGAAAGCTTTTCGCTAAGATAGAGATGACTAGAGAAGCAGAAGCGCGGCTCCGGAGCTATCCGGAGGAAAGTGCCGCTTCCCGGCGTCTTTCGGCTTGAAGCGGCGCTCCGGAGCGCTCCGCTGGCGCTCTACTGAGCTGTGCGCGAATTAGCCGCTTCTTTGCCTCCGAGAGGCAGAGATCGCGGTTGCTTGGAAGAGGCGAAGAACGAAGCCGCAAAGAAGCGGGCTTGTGTGCGAAGCCTTCCGACTGCTGGAGGACGGTGGCTGCCGCTCTCCTGCCTGTTGAATTCACTCTCGGCAAGCGAATGGAAAGCGTTCCAGGACAACTTGCCTGGGTTTTTACTTGGTCCTGATGCGTCCCACCTTGGCAAGTCTTGCTCGTTGCCAGAGGCTCCGAGATGCACAGAAGACGGTGGCAGCATCTGAAAAGAAGGGCAGCGGTGAGTTTGTCGACAAGCAAGAACATAGGCAGCTGACTGTGCTTGGGAAGGAGCAGCTGCCTGGTTTTGGCAATTGCCTTCACAGCGCCCAGAAGCCCGGTGCTCTGCTGCTTTGTTTTTCGCAGTCAGTCAATTGTCAATTGCACACTAGTGAAGCTGAGCCAGGCTCTTCAGCTTTGCTGCTTTTGAGCATCTGTGCTCCACTTATGCTCTGTGACATCTCTCAGTGTTGTTTGCCTCGGCCAGGCTGGAAAGTGCCCGCTAGTACCTAGAGCTGGGCAGGAGAGGGCAGAGAGCACTTCCATCTGACAGCAGGTTGCAGATTGCCTCGGAAAGAGCCGTGTCCTTGGAATGTGCAGCAAATCCTCTTTCTTTGCAAACCGCGGTTAGTGTGCAGTGCAGGTACGCTCTCCCCTTGCCAAATGGAGTGGGAAAGCTTTTCGCTAAGATAGAGATGACTAGAGGAACAGAAGCGCGGCTCCAGAGCTATCCGGAGGAAAGTGCCGCTTCCCGGCGTCTTTCGGCTTGAAGCGGCGCTCCGGAGCGCTCCGCTGGCGCTCTACTGAGCTGTGCGCGAATTAGCCGCTTCTTCGCCTCCGAGAGGCAGAGATCGCGGTTGCTTGGAAGAGGCGAAGAACGAAGCCGCAAAGAAGCGGGCTTGTGTGCGAAGCCTTCCGACTGCTGGAGGACGGTAGCTGCCGCTCTCCTGCCTGTTGAATTCACTCTCGGCAAGCGAATGGAAAGCGTTCCAGGACAACTTGCCTGGGTTTTCACTTCGTCCTGATGCGTCCCACCTTGGCAAGTCTTGCTCGTCGCCAGAGGCTCCGAGATGCACAGAAGACGGTGGCAGCTGCTGAAAAGAAGGGCAGCGGTGAGTTTGTCGACAAGCAAGAACATAGGCAGCTGACTGTGCTTGGGAAGGAGCAGCTGCCTGGTTTTGGCAATTGCCTTCACAGCGCCCAGAAGCCCGGTGCTCTGCTGCTTTGTTTTTCGCAGTCAGTCAATTGCACACTAGTGAAGCTGAGCCAGGCTCTTCAGCTTTGCTGCTTTTGAGCATCTGTGCTCCACTTATGCTCTGTGACATCTCTCGAGGTTGTTTGCCTCGCCCAGGCTGGAAAGTGCCCGCTAGTACCTAGAGCTGGGCAGGAGAGGGCAGAGAGCACTTCCATCTGACAGCAGGTTGCAGATTGCCTCGGAAAGAGCCATGTCCTTGGAATGTGCAGCAAATCCTCTTTCTTTGCAAACCGCGGTTAGTGTGCAGTGCAGGTACGCTCTCCCCTTGCCAAATGGAGTGGGAAAGCTTTTCGCTAAGATAGAGATGACTAGAGAAGCAGAAGCGCGGCTCCGGAGCTATCCGGAGGAAAGTGCCGCTTCCCGGCGTCTTTCGGCTTGAAACGGTGCTCCGGAGCGCTCCGCTGGCGCTCTACTGAGCTGTGCGCGAACTAGCCGCTTCTTCGCCTCCGAGAGGCAGAGATCGCGGTTGCTTGGAAGAGACGAAGAACGAAGCCGCAAAGAAGCGGGCTTGTGTGCGAAGCCTTCCGACTGCGGGAGGACGGTGGCTGCCGCTCTCCTGCCTCTTGAATTCACTCTCGGCAAGCGAATGGAAAGCGTTCCAGGACAACTTGCCTGGGTTTTTACTTGGTCCTGATGCGTCCCACCTTGGCAAGTCTTGCTCGTCGCCAGAGGCTCCGAGATGCACAGAAGACGGTGGCAGCTGCTGAAAAGAAGGGCAGTGGTGAGTTTGTCGACAAGCAAGAACATAGGCAGCTGACTGTGCTTGGGAAGGAGCAGCTGCCTGGTTTTGGCAATTGCCTTCACAGCGCCCAGAAGCCCGGTGCTCTGCTGCTTTGTTTTTCGCAGTCAGTCAATTGCACACTAGTGAAGCTGAGCCAGGCTCTTCAGCTTTGCTGCTTTTGAGCATCTGTGCTCCACTTATGCTCTGTGACATCTCTCGAGGTTGTTTGCCTCGGCCAGGCTGGAAAGTGCCCGCTAGTACCTAGAGCTAGGCAGGAGAGGGCAGAGAGCACTTCCATCTGACAGAAGGTTGCAGATTGCCTCGGAAAGAGCCGTGTCCTTGGAATGTGCAGCAAATCCTCTTTCTTTGCAAACCGCGGTTAGTGTGCAGTGCAGGTACGCTCTCCCCTTGCCAAATGGAGTGGGAAAGCTTTTCGCTAAGATACAGATAACTAGAGAAGCAGAAGCGCGGCTCCGGAGCTATCCGGAGGAAAGTGCCGCTTCCCGGCGTCTTTCGGCTTGAAGCGGCGCTCCGGAGCGCTCCGCTGGCGCTCTACTGAGCTGTGCGCGAATTAGCCGCTTCTTCGCCTCCGAGAGGCAGAGATCGCGGTTGCTTGGAAGAGGCGAAGAACGAAGCCGCAAAGAAGCGGGCTTGTGGGCGAAGCCGTCCGACTGCTGGAGGACGGTGGCTGCCGCTCTCCTGCCTGTTGAATTCACTCTCGACAAGCGAATGGAAAACGTTCCAGGACAACTTGCCTGGGTTTTTACTTGGTCCTGATGCGTCCCACCTTGGCAAGTCTTGCTCGTCGCCAGAGGCTCCGAGATGCACAGAAGACGGTGGCAGCTGCTGAAAAGAAGGGCAGCGGTGAGTTTGTCGAGAAGCAAGAACATAGGCAGCTGACTGTGCTTGGGAAGGAGCAGCTGCCTGGTTTTGGCAATTGCCTTCACAGCGCCCAGAAGCCCGGTGCTCTGCTGCTTTGTTTTTTGCAGTCAGTGAATTGCACACTAGTGAAGCTGAGCCAGGCTCTTCAGCTTTGCTGCTTTTGAGCATCTGTGCTCCACTTATGCTCTGTGACATCTCTCGAGGTTGTTTGCCTCGGCTAGGCTGGAAAGTGCCCGCTAGTACCTAGAGCTGGGCAGGAGAGGGCAGAGAGCACTTCCATCTGACAGCAGGTTGCAGATTGCCTCGGAAAGAGCCGTGTCCTTGGAATGTGCAGCAAATCCTCTTTCTTTGAAAACCGCGGCTAGTGTGCAGTGCAGGTACGCTCTCCCCTTGCCAAATGGAGTGGGAAAGCTTTTCGCTAAGATAGAGATGACTAGAGAAGCAGAAGCGCGGCTCCGGAGCTATCCGGAGGAAAGTGCCGCTTCCCGGCGTCTTTCGGCTTGAAACGGTGCTCCGGAGCGCTCCGCTGGCGCTCTACTGAGCTGTGCGCGAACTAGCCGCTTCTTCGCCTCCGAGAGGCAGAGATCGCGGTTGCTTGGAAGAGACGAAGAACGAAGCCGCAAAGAAGCGGGCTTGTGTGCGAAGCCTTCCGACTGCTGGAGGACGGTGGCTGCCGCTCTCCTGCCTCTTGAATTCACTCTCGGCAAGCGAATGGAAAGCGTTCCAGGACAACTTGCCTGGGTTTTTACTTGGTCCTGATGCGTCCCACCTTGGCAAGTCTTGCTCGTCGCCAGAGGCTCCGAGATGCACAGAAGACGGTGGCAGCTGCTGAAAAGAAGGGCAGTGGTGAGTTTGTCGACAAGCAAGAACATAGGCAGCTGACTGTGCTTGGGAAGGAGCAGCTGCCTGGTTTTGGCAATTGCCTTCACAGCGCCCAGAAGCCCGGTGCTCTGCTGCTTTGTTTTTCGCAGTCAGTCAATTGCACACTAGTGAAGCTGAGCCAGGCTCTTCAGCTTTGCTGCTTTTGAGCATCTGTGCTCCACTTATGCTCTGTGACATCTCTCGAGGTTGTTTGCCTCGCCCAGGCTGGAAAGTGCCCGCTAGTACCTAGAGCTAGGCAGGAGAGGGCACAGAGCACTTCCATCTGACAGAAGGTTGCAGATTGCCTCGGAAAGAGCCGTGTCCTTGGAATGTGCAGCAAATCCTCTTTCTTTGCAAACCGCGGTTAGTGTGCAGTGCAGGTACGCTCTCCCCTTGCCAAATGGAGTGGGAAAGCTTTTCGCTAAGATACAGATAACTAGAGAAGCAGAAGCGCGGCTCCGGAGCTATCCGGAGGAAAGTGCCGCTTCCCGGCGTCTTTCGGCTTGAAGCGGCGCTCCGGAGCGCTCCGCTGGCGCTCTACTGAGCTGTGCGCGAATTAGCCGCTTCTTCGCCTCCGAGAGGCAGAGATCGCGGTTGCTTGGAAGAGGCGAAGAACGAAGCCGCAAAGAAGCGGGCTTGTGGGCGAAGCCGTCCGACTGCTGGAGGACGGTGGCTGCCGCTCTCCTGCCTGTTGAATTCACTCTCGACAAGCGAATGGAAAACGTTCCAGGACAACTTGCCTGGGTTTTTACTTGGTCCTGATGCGTCCCACCTTGGCAAGTCTTGCTCGTCGCCAGAGGCTCCGAGATGCACAGAAGACGGTGGCAGCTGCTGAAAAGAAGGGCAGCGGTGAGTTTGTCGAGAAGCAAGAACATAGGCAGCTGACTGTGCTTGGGAAGGAGCAGCTGCCTGGTTTTGGCAATTGCCTTCACAGCGCCCAGAAGCCCGGTGCTCTGCTGCTTTGTTTTTTGCAGTCAGTGAATTGCACACTAGTGAAGCTGAGCCAGGCTCTTCAGCTTTGCTGCTTTTGAGCATCTGTGCTCCACTTATGCTCTGTGACATCTCTCGAGGTTGTTTGCCTCGGCTAGGCTGGAAAGTGCCCGCTAGTACCTAGAGCTGGGCAGGAGAGGGCAGAGAGCACTTCCATCTGACAGCAGGTTGCAGATTGCCTCGGAAAGAGCCGTGTCCTTGGAATGTGCAGCAAATCCTCTTTCTTTGCAAACCGCGGTTAGTGTGCAGTGCAGGTACGCTCTCCCCTTGCCAAATGGAGTGGGAAAGCTTTTCGCTAAGATAGAGATGACTAGAGGAGCAGAAGCGCGGCTCCGGAGCTATCCGGAGGAAAGTGCCGCTTCCCGGCGTCTTTCGGCTTGAAGCGGCGCTCCGGAGCGCTCCGCTGGCGCTCTACTGAGCTGTGCGCGAATTAGCCGCTTCTTCGCCTCCGAGAGGCAGAGATCGCGGTTGCTTGGAAGAGGCGAAGAACGAAGCCGCAAAAAAGCGGGCTTGTGTGCGAAGCCTTCAGACTGCTGGAGGACGGTGGCTGCCGCTCTCCTCCCTCTTGAATTCACTCTCGGCAAGCGAATGGAAAGCGTTCCAGGACAACTTGCCTGGGTTTTCACTTCGTCCTGATGCGTCCCACCTTGGCAAGTCTTGCTCGTCGCCAGAGTCTCCGAGATGCACAGAAGACGGTGGCAGCTGCTGAAAAGAAGGGCAGCGGTGAGTTTGTCGACAAGCAAGAACATAGGCAGCTGACTGTGCTTGGGAAGGAGCAGCTGCCTGGTTTTGGCAATTGCCTTCACAGCGCCCAGAAGCCCGGTGCTCTGCTGCTTTGTTTTTCGCAGTCAGTGAATTGCACACTAGTGAAGCTGAGCCAGGCTCTTCAGCTTTGCTGCTTTTGAGCATCTGTGCTCCACTTATGCTCTGTGACATCTCTCGAGGTTATTTGCCTCGCCCAGGCTGGAAAGTGCCCGCTAGTACCTAGAGCTGGGCAGGAGAGGGCAGAGAGCACTTCCATCTGACAGCAGGTTGCAGATTGCCTCGGAAAGAGACGTGTCCTTGGAATGTGCAGCAAATCCTCTTTCTTTGAAAACCGCGGCTAGTGTGCAGTGCAGGTACGCTCTCCCCTTGCCAAATGGAGTGGGAAAGCTTTTCGCTAAGATAGAGATGACTAGAGAAGCAGAAGCACGGCTCCGGGGCTATCCGGAGGAAAGTGCCGCTTCCCGGCGTCTTTCGGCTTGAAGCGGCGCTCCGGAGCGCTCCGCTGGCGCTCTACTGAGCTGTGCGCGAATTAGCCGCTTCTTCGCCTCCGAGAAGCAGAGATCGCGGTTGCTTGGAAGAGGCGAAGAACGAAGCCGCAAAGAAGCGGGCTTGTGTGCGAAGCCTTCCGACTGCTGGAGGACGGTGGCTGCCGCTCTCCTGCCTGTTGAATTCACTCTCGGCAAGCGAATGGAAAGCGTTCCAGGACAACTTGCCTGGGTTTTTACTTGGTCCTGATGCGTCCCACCTTGGCAAGTCTTGCTCGTCGCCAGAGGCTCCGAGATGCACAGAAGACGGTGGCAGCTGCTGAAAAGAAGGGCAGTGGTGAGTTTGTCGACAAGCAAGAACATAGGCAGCTGACTGTGCTTGGGAAGGAGCAGCTGCCTGGTTTTGGCAATTGCCTTCACAGCGCCCAGAAGCCCGGTGCTCTGCTGCTTTGTTTTTCGCAGTCAGTCAATTGCACACTAGTGAAGCTGAGCCAGGCTCTTCAGCTTTGCTGCTTTTGAGCACCTGTGCTCCACTTATGCTCTGTGACATCTCTCGAGGTTGTTAGCTTCGGCCGGGCTGGAAAGTTCCCGCTAGTACCTAGAGCTGGGCAGGAGAGGGCAGAGAGCACTTCCATCTGACAGCAGGTTGCAGATTGCCTCGGAAAGAGCTGTGTCCTTGGAATGTGCAGCAAATCCTATTTCTTTGCAAACCGCGATCAGTGTGCAGTGCAGGTCCACTCTCCCCTTGCCAAATGGAGTGGGAAAGCTTTTCGCTAAGATAGAGACGACTAGAGAAGCAGAAGCGCGGCTCCGGAGCTATCCGGAGGAAAGTGCCGCTTCCCGGTGTCTTTCGGCTTGAAGCGGCGCTCCGGAGCGCTCCGCTGGCGCTCTACTGAGCTGTGCGCGAATTAGCCGCTTCTTCGCCTCCGAGAAGCAGAGATCGCGGTTGCTTGGAAGAGGCGAAGAACGAAGCCGCAAAGAAGCGGGCTTGTGTGCGAAGCCTTCCGACTGCTGGAGGACGGTGGCTGCCGCTCTCCTGCCTCTTGAATTCACTCTCGGCAAGCGAATGGAAAGCGTTCCAGGACAACTTGCCTGGGTTTTTACTTGGTCCTGATGCGTCCCACCTTGGCAAGTCTTGCTCGTCGCCAGAGGCTCCGAGATGCACAGAAGACGGTGGCAGCTGCTGAAAAGAAGGGCAGCGGTGAGTGTGTCGAGAAGCAAGAACATAGGCAGCTGACTGTGCTTGGGAAGGAGCAGCTGCCTGGTTTTGGCAATTGCCTTCACAGCGCCCAGAAGCCCGGTGCTCTGCTGCTTTGTTTTTCGTAGTCAGTCAATTGCACACTAGTGAAGCTGAGCCAGGCTCTTCAGCTTTGCTGCTTTTGAGCATCTGTGCTCCACTTATGCTCTGTGACATCTCTCGAGGTTGTTTGCCTCGGCCAGGCTGGAAAGTGCCCGCTAGTACCTAGAGCTGGGCAGGAGAGGGCAGAGAGCACTTCCATCTGACAGCAGGTTGCAGATTGCCTCGGAAAGAGCCGTGTCCTTGGAATGTGCAGCAAATCCTCTTTCTTTGCAAACCGCGGTTAGTGTGCAGTGCAGGTACGCTCTCCCCTTGCCAAATGGAGTGGGAAAGCTTTTCGCTAAGATAGAGATGACTAGAGAAGCAGAAGTGCGGCTCCGGAGCTACCTGGAGGAAAGTGCTGCTTCCCGGCGTCTTTCGGCTTGAAGCGGCGCTCCGGAGCGCTCCGCTGGCGCTCTACAGAGCTGTGCGCGAACTAGCTGCTTCTTCGTCTCCGAGAGGCAGAGATCGCGGTTACTTGGAAGTGGCGAAGAACGAAGCCGCAAAGAAGCGGGCTTGTGTGCGAAGCCTTCAGACTGCTGGAGGACGGTGGCTGCCGCTCTCCTGCCTGTTGAATTCACTCTCGGCAAGCGAATGGAAAGCGTTCCAGGACAACTTGCCTGGGTTTTGACTTGGTCCTGATGCGTCCCACCTTGGCAAGTCTTGCTCGTCGCCAGAGGCTCCGAGATGCACAGAAGACGGTGGCAGCTGCTGAAAAGAAGGGCAGCGGTGAGTGTGTCGAGAAGCAAGAACATAGGCAGCTGACTGTGCTTGGGAAGGAGCAGCTGCCTGGTTTTGGCAATTGCCTTCACAGCGCCCAGAAGCCCGGTGCCCTGCTGCTTTGTTTTTCGCAGTCAGTCAATTGCACACTAGTGAAGCTGAGCCAGGCTCTTCAGCTTTGCTGCTTTTTAGCATCTGTGCTCCACTTATGCTCTGTGACATCTCTCCAGGTTGCTGGCCTCGCCCGGGCTCGAAAGTGCCCACTAGTACATAGAGCTGGGCAGGAGAGGGCAGAGAGCACTTCCATCTGACAGCAGGTTGCAGATTGCCTCGGAAAGAGCCATGTCCTTGGAATGTGCAGCAAATCCTATTTCTTTGCAAACCGCGGTTAGTGTGCAGTGCAGGTACACTCTCCCCTTGCCAAATGGAGTGGGAAAGCTTTTCGCTAAGATAGAGATGACTAGAGAAGCAGAAGCGCGGCTCCAGGGCTATCCAGAGGGAAGTGCCGGTTGCCGGCGTCTTTCGGCAGAAGCGGCGCTCCGGAGCGCTCCGCTGCCGCTCTACTGAGCTGTGCGCGAACTAGCTGCTTCTTCGCCTCCGAGAGGCAGAGATCGCGGTTGCTTGGAAGAGGCGAAGAACGAAGCCGCAAAGAAGCGGGCTTGTGTGCGAAGCCTTCCGACTGCTGGAGGACGGTGGCTGCCGCTCTCCTGCCTGTTGAATTCACTCTCGGCAAGCGAATAAAAAGCGTTCCAGGAAAACTTGCCTGGGTTTTCACTTAGTTCTGATGCGTCCCACCTTGGCAAGTCTTGCTCGTCGCCAGAGGCTCCGAGATGCACAGAACACGGTGGCAGCTGCTGAAAAGAAGGGCAGCGGTGAGTTTGTCGACAAGCAAGAACATAGGCATCTGACTGTGCTTGGGAAGGAGCAGCTGCCTGCTTTTGGCAATTGCCTTCACAGCGCCCAGAAGCCCGGTGCTCTGCTGCTTTGTTTTTCGCAGCCAGTCAATTGCACACTAGTGAAGCTGAGCCAGGCTCTTCAGCTTTGCTGCTTTTGAGCATCTGTGCTCCACTTATGCTCTGTGACATCTCTCGAGGTTGTTTGCCTCGCCCAGGCTGGAAAGTGCCCGCTAGTACCTAGAGCTGGGCAGGAGAGGGCAGAGAGCACTTCCATCTGACAGCAGGTTGCAGATTGCCTCGGAAAGAGCCGTGTCCTTGGAATGTGCAGCAAATCCTCTTTCTTTTCAAACCGTGGTTAGTGTGCAGTGCAGGTACGCTCTCCCCTTGCCAAATGGAGTGGGAAAGCTTTTCGCTAAGATAGAGATGACTAGAGAAGCAGAAGCGCGGCTCCGGAGCTATCCGGAGGGAAGTGCCGGTTCCCGGCGTCTTTCGGCAGAGGAGGAGCTCCGGAGCGCTCCGCTGCCGCTCTACTGAGCTGTGCGCGAACTAGCCGCATCTTCGCCTCCGAGAGGCAGAGATCGCGGTTGCTTGGAAGAGGCGAAGAACGAAGCCGCAAAGAAGCGGGCTTGTGTGCGAAGCCTTCCGACTGCAGGAGGACGGTGGCTGCCGCTCTCCTGCCTGTTGAATTCACTCTCGGCAAGCTAATGGAAAGCGTTCCAGGACAACTTGCCTGGGTTTTCACTTCGTTCTGATGCGTCCCACCTTGGCAAGTCTTGCTCGTCCCCAGAGGCTCCGAGATGCACAGAACACGGTGGCAGCTGCTGAAAAGAAGGGCAGCGGTGAGTTTGTCGACAAGCATGAACATAGGCAGCTGACTGTGCTTGGGAAGGAGCAGCTGCCTGGTTGTGGCAATTGCCTTCACAGCGCCCAGAAGCCCGGTGCTCTGCTGCTTTGTTTTTCGCAGTCAGTCAATTGCACACTAGTGAAGCTGAGCCAGGCTCTTCAGCTTTGCTGCTTTTTAGCATCTGTGCTCCACTTATGCTCTGTGACATCTCTCGAGGTTATTTGCCTCGGCCAGGCTGGAAAGTGCCCGCTAGTACCTAGAGCTGGGCAGGAGAGGGCAGAGAGCACTTCCATCTGACAGCAGGTTGCAGATTGCCTCGGAAAGAGCCGTGTCCTTGGAATGTGCAGCAAATCCTATTTCTTTGCAAACCGCGGTTAGTGTGCAGTGCAGGTACACTCTCCCCTTGCCAAATGGAGTGGGAAAGCTTTTCGCTAAGATAGAGATGACTAGAGAAGCAGAAGCGCGGATGCGGAGCTATCCGGAGGGAAATGCCGGTTGCCGGCGTCTTTCGGCAGAAGCGGCGCTCCGGAGCGCTCCGCTGCCGCTCTACTGAGCTGTGCGCAAACTAGCCGCTTCTTCGCCTCCGAGAGGCAGAGATCGCGGTTGCTTGGAAGAGGCGAAGAACGAAGCTGCAATGAAGCGGGCTTGTGTGCGAAGCCTTCAGACTGCTGGAGGACGGTGGCTGCCGCTCTCCTGCCTGTTGAATTCACTCTCGGCAAGCGAATGGAAAGCGTTCCAGGACAACTTGCCTGGGTTTTCACTTCGTCCTGATGCGTCCCACCTTGGCAAGTTTTGCTCGTCCCCAGAGGCTCCGAGATGCACAGAAGACGGTGGCAGCTGCTGAAAAGAAGGGCAGCGGTGAGTTTGTCGACAAGCAAGAACATAGGCAGCTGAGTGTGCTTTGAAAGGAGCAGCTGCCTGGTTTTGGCAATTGCCTTCACAGCGCCCAGAAGCCCGGTGCTCTGCTGCTTTGTTTTTCGCAGTCAGTGAATTGCACACTAGTGAAGCTGAGCCAGGCTCTTCAGCTTTAGTGCTTTTGAGCATCTGTGCTCCACTTATGCTCTGTGACATCTCTCGAGGTTGTTTGCCTCGGCCAGGCTGGAAAGTGCCCGCTAGTAAATAGAGCTGGGCAGGAGAGGGCAGAGAGCACTTCCATCTGACAGCAGGTTGCAGATTGCCTCGGAAAGAGCCGTGTCCTTGGAATGTGCAGCAAATCCTGTTTCTTTGCAAACCGCGGTTAGTGTGCAGTGCAGGTACACTCTCCCCTTGCCAAATGGAGTGGGAAAGTTTTCGCTAAGATAGAGACGACTAGAGAAGCAGAAGCGTGGCTCCGGAGGTATCCGGAGGGATGTGCCGGTTCCAGGTGTCTTTCGGCAGAAGCGGCGCTCCAGAGCGCTCCGCTGCCGCTCTACTGAGCTGTGCGCGAACTAGCCGCTTCTTCGCCTCCGAGAGGCAGAGATCGCGGTTGCTTGGAAGAGGCGAAGAACGAAGCCGCAAAGAAGCGGGCTTGTGTACGAAGCCTTCCGACTGCTGGAGGACGGTGGCTGCCCCTCTCCTGCCTCTTGAATTCGCACTCGGCAAGCGAATAAAAAGCGTTCCAGGACAACATGCCTGGGTTTTCACTTCGTCCTTATGCGTCCCACCTTGGCAATTCTTGCTCGTTCCCAGAGGCTCCGAGATGCACAGAACACGGTGGCAGCTGCTGAAAAGAAGGGCAGCGGTGAGTTTGTCGACAAGCAAGAACATAGGCAGCTGACTGTGCTTTGGAAGGAGCAGCTGCCTGGTTTTGGCAATTGCCTTCACAGCGCCCAGAAGCCCGGTGCTCTGCTGCTTTGTTTTTCGCAGCCATTCAATTGCACACTAGTGAAGCTGAGCCAGGCTCTTCAGCTTTGCTGCTTTTGAGCATCTGTGCTCCACTTATGCTCTGTGACATCTCTCGAGGTTGTTTGCCTCGGCCAGGCTGGAAAGTGCCCGCTAGTACATAGAGCTGGGCAGGAGAGGGCAGAGAGCACTTCCATCTGACAGCAGGTTGCAGATTGCCTCGGAAAGAGCCGTGTCCCTGGAATGTGCAGCAAATCCTGTTTCTTTGCAAACCGCGGTTAGTGTGCAGTGCAGGTACACTCTCCCCTTGCCAAATGGAGTGGGAAAGCTTTTCGCTAAGATAGAGACGACTAGAGAAGCAGAAGCGCGGCTCCGGAGCTATCCGGAGGAATGTGCTGGTTCCCGGTGTCTTTCGTCAGAATCGGCGCTCCAGAACGCTCCGCTGCCGCTCCACTGAGCTGTGCGCGAACTAGCCGCTTCTTCGCCTCCGAGAGGCGGAGATCGCGATTGCTTGGAAGAGGCGAAGAACGAAGCCGCAAAGAAGCGGGTTTGTGTATGAAGCCTTCAGACTGCTGGAGGACGGTGGCTGCCGCTCTCCTGCCTGTTGAATTCACTCTCGGCAAGCGAATGGAAAGCGTTCCAGGACAACTTGCCTTGGTTTTCACTTCGTCTTGATGCGTCCCACCTTGGCAAGTTTTGCTCGTCCCCAGAGGCTCAGCGATGCACAGAAGACGGTGGCAGCTGCTGAAAAGAAGGGCAGCGGTGAGTTTGTCGAGAAGCAAGAACATAGGCAGCTGACTGTGCTTGGGAAGGAGCAGCTGCCTGCTTTTGGCAATTGCCTTCACAGCGCCCAGAAGCCCGGTGCTCTGCTGCTTTGTTTTTCGCAGTCAGTCAATTGCACACTAGTGAAGCTGAGCCAGGCTCTTCAGCTTTGCTGCTTTTGAGCATCTGTGCTCCACTTATGCCCTGTGACATCTCTCGAGGTTGTTTGCCTCGCCCAGGCTGGAAAGTGCCCGCTAGTACCTAGAGCTGGGCAGGAGAGGGCAGAGAGCACTTCCATCTGACAGCAGGTTGCAGATGGCCTGGGAAAGAGCCGTGTCCTTGGAATGTGCAGCAAATCCTCTTTCTTTGCAAACCGCGGCTAGTGTGCCGTGCAGGTACACTCTCCCCTTGCCAAATGGAGTGGGAAAGCTTTTCGCTAAGATAGAGACGACTAGAGAAGCAGAAGCGTGGCTCCGGAGGTATCCGGAGGGATGTGCCGGTTCCCGGCGTCTTTCGGCAGAAGCGGCGCTCCGGAGCGCTCCACTGCCGCTCTACTGAGCTGTGCGCGAACTAGCCGCATCTTCGCCTCCGAGAGGCGGAGATCGCGATTGCTTGGAAGAGGCGAAGAACGAAGCTGCAATGAAGCGGGCTTGTGTGCGATGCCTTCAGACTGCTGGAGGACGGTGGCTGCCGCTCTCCTGCCTGTTGAATTCACTCTCGGCAAGCGAATGGAAAGCGTTCCAGGACAACTTGCCTGGGTTTTCACTTCGTCCTGATGCGTCCCACCTTGGCAAGTCTTGCTCGTCGCCAGAGGCTCCGAGATGCACAGAAGACGGTGGCAGCTGCTGAAAAGAAGGGCAGCGGTGAGTTTGTCGACAAGCAAGAACATAGGCAGCTGACTGTGCTTGGGAAGGAGCAGCTGCCTGGTTTTGGCAATTGCCTTCACAGCGCCCAGAAGCCCGGTGCTCTGCTGCTTTGTTTTTCGCAGTCAGTGAAGTGCACACTAGTGAAGCTGAGCCAGGCTCTTCAGCTTTGCTGCTTTTGAGCATCTGTGCTCCACTTATGCTCTGTGACATCTCTCGAGGTTGTTTGCCTCGGCCAGGCTGGAAAGTGCCCGCTAGTACCTAGAGCTGGGCAGGAGAGGGCAGAGAGCACTTCCATCTGACAGCAGGTTGCAGATTGCCTCGGAAAGAGCCGTGTCCTTGGAATGTGCAGCAAATCCTGTTTCTTTGCAAACCGCGGTTAGTGTGCAGTGCAGGTACACTCTCCCCTTGCCAAATGGAGTGGGAAAGCTTTTCGCTAAGATAGAGACGACTAGAGAAGCAGAAGCGCGGCTCCGGAGCTATCCGGAGGAATGTGCTGGTTCCCGGTGTCTTTCGTCAGAAGCGGCGCTCCAGAACGCTCCGCTGCCGCTCTACTGAGCTGTGCGCGAACTAGCCGCTTCTTCGCCTCCGAGAGGCGGAGATCGCGATTGCTTGGAAGAGGCGAAGAACAAACCCGCAAAGAAGCGGGCTTGTGTGCGATGCCTTCCGACTGCTGGAGGACGGTGGCTGCCGCTCTCCTGCCTGTTGAATTCACTCTCGGCAAGCGAATAAAAAGCGTTCCAGGACAACTTGCCTGGGTTTTCACTTCGTCTTGATGCGTCCCACCTTGGCAAGTTTTGCTCGTCCCCAGAGGCTCCGAGATGCACAGAAGACGGTGGCAGCTGCTGAAAAGTAGGGCAGCGGTGAGTTTGTCGACAAGCAAGAACATAGGCAGCTGACTGTGCTTGGGAAGGAGCCGCTGCCTGGTTGTGGCAATTGCCTTCGCAGCGCCCAGAAGCCCGGTGCTCTGCTGCTTTGTTTTTCGCAGTCAGTCAATTGCACACTAGTGAAGCTGAGCCAGGCTCTTCAGCTTTGCTGCTTTTGAGCATCTGTGCTCCACTTATGCTCTGTGACATCTCTCGAGGTTGTTTGCCTCGGCCAGGCTGGAAAGTGCCCGCTAGTACCTAGAGCTGGGCAGGAGAGGGCAGAGAGCACTTCCATCTGACAGCAGGTTGCAGATTGCCCCGGAAAGAGCCGTGTCCTTGGAATGTGCAGCAAATCCTCTTTCTTTTAAAACCGCGGTTAGTGTGCAGTGCAGGTACGCTCTCCCCTTGCCAAATGGAGTGGGAAAGCTTTTCGCTAAGATAGAGACGACTAGAGAAGCAGAAGCGCGGCTCCAGAGATATCCGGAGGGAAGTGCCGGTTCCTGGCGTCTTTCGGCAGAAGCGGTGCTTTGCCGCGCTCCGCTGCCGATCTACTGAGCTGTGCGCGAACTAGCCGCTTCTTCGCCTCCGAGAGGCAGAGATCGCGGTTGCTTGGAAGAGGCGAAGAACGAAGCCGCAAAGAAGCGGGCTTGTGTGTGAAGCCTTCCGACTGCTGGAGGACGGTGGCTGCCGCTCTCCTGCCTGTTGAATTCACTCTCGGCAAGCGAATGGAAAGCGTTCCAGGACAACTTGCCTGGGTTTTCACTTCGTCCTGATGCGTCCCACCTTGGCAAGTCTTGCTCGTCGCCAGAGGCTCCGAGATGCACAGAAGACGGTGGCAGCTGCTGAAAAGAAGGGCAGCGGTGAGTTTGTCGACAAGCAAGAACATAGGCAGCTGACTGTGCTTGGGAAGGAGCAGCTGCCTGGTTTTGGCAATTGCCTTCACAGCGCCCAGAAGCCCGGTGCTCTGCTGCTTTGTTTTTCGCAGTCAGTGAAGTGCACACTAGTGAAGCTGAGCCAGGCTCTTCAGCTTTGCTGCTTTTGAGCATCTGTGCTCCACTTATGCTCTGTGACATCTCTCGAGGTTGTTTGCCTCGGCCAGGCTGGAAAGTGCCCGCTAGTACCTAGAGCTGGGCAGGAGAGGGCAGAGAGCACTTCCATCTGACAGCAGGTTGCAGATTGCCTCGGAAAGAGCCGTGTCCTTGGAATGTGCAGCAAATCCTGTTTCTTTGCAAACCGCGGTTAGTGTGCAGTGCAGGTACACTCTCCCCTTGCCAAATGGAGTGGGAAAGCTTTTCGCTAAGATAGAGACGACTAGAGAAGCAGAAGCGCGGCTCCGGAGCTATCCGGAGGAATGTGCTGGTTCCCGGTGTCTTTCGTCAGAAGCGGCGCTCCAGAACGCTCCGCTGCCGCTCTACTGAGCTGTGCGCGAACTAGCCGCTTCTTCGCCTCCGAGAGGCGGAGATCGCGATTGCTTGGAAGAGGCGAAGAACAAACCCGCAAAGAAGCGGGCTTGTGTGCGATGCCTTCCGACTGCTGGAGGACGGTGGCTGCCGCTCTCCTGCCTGTTGAATTCACTCTCGGCAAGCGAATAAAAAGCGTTCCAGGACAACTTGCCTGGGTTTTCACTTCGTCTTGATGCGTCCCACCTTGGCAAGTTTTGCTCGTCCCCAGAGGCTCCGAGATGCACAGAAGACGGTGGCAGCTGCTGAAAAGTAGGGCAGCGGTGAGTTTGTCGACAAGCAAGAACATAGGCAGCTGACTGTGCTTGGGAAGGAGCCGCTGCCTGGTTGTGGCAATTGCCTTCACAGCGCCCAGAAGCCCGGTGCTCTGCTGCTTTGTTTTTCGCAGTCAGTCAATTGCACACTAGTGAAGCTGAGCCAGGCTCTTCAGCTTTGCTGCTTTTGAGCATCTGTGCTCCACTTATGCTCTGTGACATCTCTCGAGGTTGTTTGCCTCGGCCAGGCTGGAAAGTGCCCGCTAGTACCTAGAGCTGGGCAGGAGAGGGCAGAGAGCACTTCCATCTGACAGCAGGTTGCAGATTGCCCCGGAAAGAGCCGTGTCCTTGGAATGTGCAGCAAATCCTCTTTCTTTTAAAACCGCGGTTAGTGTGCAGTGCAGGTACGCTCTCCCCTTGCCAAATGGAGTGGGAAAGCTTTTCGCTAAGATAGAGACGACTAGAGAAGCAGAAGCGCGGCTCCAGAGATATCCGGAGGGAAGTGCCGGTTCCTGGCGTCTTTCGGCAGAAGCGGTGCTTTGCCGCGCTCCGCTGCCGATCTACTGAGCTGTGCGCGAACTAGCCGCTTCTTCGCCTCCGAGAGGCAGAGATCGCGGTTGCTTGGAAGAGGCGAAGAACGAAGCCGCAAAGAAGCGGGCTTGTGTGTGAAGCCTTCCGACTGCTGGAGGACGGTGGCTGCCGCTCTCCTGCCTCTTGAATTCACTCTCGGCTAGCGAATGGAAAGCGTCCCAGGACAACTTGCCTGGGTTTTCACTTCGTTTTGATGCGTCCCACCTTGGCAATTGTCTCTCGTTCCCAGAGGCTCCGAGATGCACACAACACGGTGGCAGCTGCTGAAAAGTAGGGCAGCGGTGAGTTTGTCGACAAGCAAGAACATAGGCAGCTGACTGTGCTTTGGAAGGAGCAGCTGCCTGGTTTTGGCAATTGCCTTCACAGCGCCCAGAAGCCCGGTGCTCTGCTGCTCTGTTTTTCGCAGTCAATGAATTGCACACTAGTGAAGCTGAGCCAGGCTCTTCAGCTTTGCTGCTTTTGAGCATCTGTGCTCCACTTATGCTCTGTGACATCTCTCGAGGTTGTTTGCCTCGCCCAGGCTGGAAAGTGCCCGTTAGTACCTAGAGCTGGGCAGGAGAGGGCAGAGAGCACTTCCATCTGACAGCAGGTTGCAGATTGCCCCGGAAAGAGCCGTGTCCTTGGAATGTGCAGCAAATCCTCTTTCTTTTAAAACCGCGGTTAGTGTGCAGTGCAGGTACGCTCTCCCCTTGCCAAATGGAGTGGGAAAGCTTTTCGCTAAGATAGAGATGACTAGAGAAGCAGAAGCGCGGCTCCGGAGCTATCCGGAGGAAAGTGCCGCTTCCCGGCGTCTTTCGGCTTGAAGCGGCGCTCCGGAGCGCTCCGCTGGCGCTCTACTGAGCTGTGCGCGAATTAGCCGCTTCTTCGCCTCCGAGAAGCAGAGATCGCGGTTGCTTGGAAGAGGCGAAGAACGAAGCCGCAAAGAAGCGGGCTTGTGTGCGAAGCCTTCCGACTGCTGGAGGACGGTGGCTGCCGCTCTCCTGCCTCTTGAATTTGCTCTCGGCAAGCGAATAAAAAGCGTTCCAGGACAACATGCCTGGGTTTTCACTTCGTCTTGATGCGTCCCACCTTGGCAATTCTCTCTCGTTCCCAGAGGCTCCGAGATGCACAGAACACGGTGGCAGCTGCTGAAAAGAAGGGCAGCGGTGAGTTTGTCGACAAGCAAGAACATCGGCAGCTGACTGTGCTTTGGAAGGAGCAGCTGCCTGGTTTTGGCAATTGCCTTCACAGCGCCCAGAAGCCCGGTGCTCTGCTGCTTTGTTTTTCGCAGCCATTCAATTGCACACTAGTGAAGCTGAGCCAGGCTCTTCAGCTTTGCTGCTTTTGAGCATCTGTGCTCCACTTATGCTCTGTGACATCACTCGAGGTTGTTTGCCTCGGCCAGGCTGGAAAGTGCCCGCTAGTACCTAGAGCTGGGCAGGAGAGGGCAGAGAGCACTTCCATCTGACAGCAGGTTGCAGATTGCCTCGGAAAGAGCCGTGTCCTTGGAATGTGCAGCAAATCTTATTTCTTTGCAAACCGCGGCTAGTGTGCCGTGCAGGTACACTCTCCCCTTGCCAAATGGAGTGGGAAAGCTTTTCGCTAAGATAGAGACGACTAGAGAAGCAGAAGCGTGGCTCCGGAGGTATCCGGAGGGATGTGCCGGTTCCCGGCGTCTTTCGGCAGAAGCGGCGCTCCGGAGCGCTCCACTGCCGCTCTACTGAGCTGTGCGCGAACTAGCTGCATCTTCGCCTCCGAGAGGCGGAGATCGCGATTGCTTGGAAGAGGCGAAGAACGAAGCTGCAATGAAGCGGGCTTGTGTGCGATGCCTTCAGACTGCTGGAGGACGGTGGCTGCCGCTCTCCTGCCAGTTGAATTCACTCTCGGCAAGCGAATGGAAAGCGTTCCAGGACAACTTGCCTGGGTTTTCACTTCGTCCTGATGCGTCCCACCTTGGCAAGTCTTGCTCGTCGCCAGAGGCTCCGAGATGCACAGAAGACGGTGGCAGCTGCTGAAAAGAAGGGCAGCGGTGAGTTTGTCGACAAGCAAGAACATAGGCAGCTGACTGTGCTTGGGAAGGAGCAGCTGCCTGGTTTTGGCAATTGCCTTCACAGCGCCCAGAAGCCCGGTGCTCTGCTCTTTGTTTTTCGCAGTCAGTGAATTGCACACTAGTGAAGCTGAGCCAGGCTCTTCAGCTTTGCTGCTTTTGAGCATCTGTGCTCCACTTATGCTCTGTGACATCTCTCGAGGTTGTTTGCCTCGGCCAGGCTGGAAAGTGCCCGCTAGTACCTAGAGCTGGGCAGGAGAGGGCAGAGAGCACTTCCATCTGACAGCAGGTTGCAGATTGCCTCGGAAAGAGCCGTGTCCTTGGAATGTGCAGCAAATCCTGTTTCTTTGCAAACCGCGGTTAGTGTGCAGTGCAGGTACACTCTCCCCTTGCCAAATGGAGTGGGAAAGCTTTTCGCTAAGATAGAGACGACTAGAGAAGCAGAAGCGCGGCTCCGGAGCTATCCGGTGGAATGTGCTGGTTCCCGGTGTCTTTCGTCAGAAGCGGCGCTCCAGAACGCTCCGCTGCCGCTCTACTGAGCTGTGCGCGAACTAGCCGCTTCTTCGCCTCCGAGAGGCGGAGATCGCGATTGCTTGGAAGAGGCGAAGAACAAAGCCGCAAAGAAGCGGGCTTGTGTGCGATGCCTTCCGACTGCTGGAGGACGGTGGCTGCCGCTCTCCTGCCTGTTGAATTCACTCTCGGCAAGCGAATAAAAAGCGTTCCAGGACAACTTGCCTGGGTTTTCACTTCGTCTTGATGCGTCCCACCTTGGCAAGTTTTGCTCGTCCCCAGAGGCTCCGAGATGCACAGAAGACGGTGGCAGCTGCTGAAAAGTAGGGCAGCGGTGAGTTTGTCGACAAGCAAGAACATAGGCAGCTGACTGTGCTTGGGAAGGAGCCGCTGCCTGGTTGTGGCAATTGCCTTCACAGCGCCCAGAAGCCCGGTGCTCTGCTGCTTTGTTTTTCGCAGTCAGTCAATTGCACACTAGTGAAGCTGAGCCAGGCTCTTCAGCTTTGCTGCTTTTGAGCATCTGTGCTCCACTTATGCTCTGTGACATCTCTCGAGGTTGTTTGCCTCGGCCAGGCTGGAAAGTGCCCGCTAGTACCTAGAGCTGGGCAGGAGAGGGCAGAGAGCACTTCCATCTGACAGCAGGTTTCAGATTGCCCCGGAAAGAGCCGTGTCCTTGGAATGTGCAGCAAATCCTCTTTCTTTTAAAACCGCGGTTAGTGTGCAGTGCAGGTACGCTCTCCCCTTGCCAAATGGAGTGGGAAAGCTTTTCGCTAAGATAGAGACGACTAGAGAAGCAGAAGCGCGGCTCCGGAGATATCCGGAGGGAAGTGCCGGTTCCTGGCGTCTTTCGGCAGAAGCGGTGCTTTGCCGCGCTCCGCTGCCGATCTACTGAGCTGTGCGCGAACTAGCCGCTTCTTCGCCTCCGAGAGGCAGAGATCGCGGTTGCTTGGAAGAGGCGAAGAACGAAGCCGCAAAGAAGCGGGCTTGTGTGTGAAGCCTTCCGACTGCTGGAGGACGGTGGCTGCCGCTCTCCTGCCTGTTGAATTCACTCTCGGCTAGCGAATGGAAAGCGTCCCAGGACAACTTGCCTGGGTTTTCACTTCGTTTTGATGCGTCCCACCTTGGCAATTGTCTCTCGTTCCCAGAGGCTCCGAGATGCACACAACACGGTGGCAGCTGCTGAAAAGAAGGGCAGCGGTGAGTTTGTCGACAAGCAAGAACATAGGCAGCTGACTGTGCTTGGGAAGGAGCAGCTGCCTGGTTTTGGCAATTGCCTTCACAGCGCCCAGAAGCCCGGTGCTCTGCTGCTCTGTTTTTCGCAGTCAATGAATTGCACACTAGTGAAGCTGAGCCAGGCTCTTCAGCTTTGCTGCTTTTGAGCATCTGTGCTCCACTTATGCTCTGTGACATCTCTCGAGGTTGTTTGCCTCGGCCAGGCTGGAAAGTGCCCGTTAGTACCTAGAGCTGGGCAGGAGAGGGCAGAGAGCACTTCCATCTGACAGCAGGTTGCAGATTGCCCCGGAAAGAGCCGTGTCCTTGGAATGTGCAGCAAATCCTCTTTCTTTTAAAACCGCGGTTAGTGTGCAGTGCAGGTACGCTCTCCCCTTGCCAAATGGAGTGGGAAAGCTTTTCGCTAAGATAGAGATGACTAGAGAAGCAGAAGCGCGGCTCCGGAGCTATCCGGAGGAAAGTGCCGCTTCCCGGCGTCTTTCGGCTTGAAGCGGCGCTCCGGAGCGCTCCGCTGGCGCTCTACTGAGCTGTGCGCGAATTAGCCGCTTCTTCGCCTCCGAGAAGCAGAGATCGCGGTTGCTTGGAAGAGGCGAAGAACGAAGCCGCAAAGAAGCGGGCTTGTGTGCGAAGCCTTCCGACTGCTGGAGGACGGTGGCTGCCGCTCTCCTGCCTCTTGAATTTGCTCTCGGCAAGCGAATAAAAAGCGTTCCAGGACAACATGCCTGGGTTTTCACTTCGTCTTGATGCGTCCCACCTTGGCAATTCTCTCTCGTTCCCAGAGGCTCCGAGATGCACAGAACACGGTGGCAGCTGCTGAAAAGAAGGGCAGCGGTGAGTTTGTCGACAAGCAAGAACATAGGCAGCTGACTGTGCTTGGGAAGGAGCAGCTGCCTGCTTTTGGCAATTGCCTTCACAGCGCCCAGAAGCCCGGTGCTCTGCTGCTTTGTTTTTCGCAGCCAGTCAATTGCACACTAGTGAAGCTGAGCCAGGCTCTTCAGCTTTGCTGCTTTTGAGCATCTGTGCTCCACTTATGCTCTGTGACATGTCTCGAGGTTGTTTGCCTCGGCCAGGCTGGAAAGTGCCCGCTAGTACCTAGAGCTGGGCAGGAGAGGGCAGAGAGCACTTCCATCTGACAGCAGGTTGCAGATTGCCTCGGAAAGAGCCGTGTCCTTGGAATGTGCAGCAAATCCTCTTTCTTTGCAAACCGCGGTTAGTGTGCAGTGCAGGTACGCTCTCCCCTTGCCAAATGGAGTGGGAAAGCTTTTCGCTAAGATAGAGATGACTAGAGAAGCAGAAGCGCGGCTCCGGAGCTATCCGGAGGAAAGTGCCGCTTCCCGGCGTCTTTCGGCTTGAAGCGGCGCTCCGGAGCGCTCCGCTGGCGCTCTACTGAGCTGTGCGCGAATTAGCCGCTTCTTCGCCTCTGAGAAGCAGAGATCGCGGTTGCTTGGAAGAGGCGAAGAACGAAGCCGCAAAGAAGCGGGCTTGTGTGCGAAGCCTTCAGACTGCTGGAGGACGGTGGCTGCCGCTCTCCTCCCTCTTGAATTCACTCTCGGCAAGCGAATGGAAAGCGTTCCAGGACAACTTGCCTGGGTTTTCACTTCGTCCTGATGCGTCCCACCTTGGCAAGTCTTGCTCGTCGCCAGAGGCTCCGAGATGCACAGAAGACGGTGGCAGCTGCTGAAAAGAAGGGCAGCGGTGAGTTTGTCGAGAAGCAAGAACACAGGCAGCTGACTGTGCTTGGGAAGGAGCAGCTGCCTGGTTTTGGCAATTGCCTTCACAGCGCCCAGAAGCCCGGTGCTCTGCTGCTTTGTTTTTCGCAGTCAGTCAATTGCACGCTAGTGAAGCTGAGCCAGGCTCTTCAGCTTTGCTGCTTTTGAGCATCTGTGCTCCACTTATGCTCTGTGACATCTCTCGAGGTTGTTTGCCTCGGCCAGGCTGGAAAGTGCCCGCTAGTACCTAGAGCTGGGCAGGAGAGGGCAGAGAGCACTTCCATCTGACAGCAGGTTGCAGATTGCCCCGGAAAGAGCCGTGTCCTTGGAATGTGCAGCAAATCCTCTTTCTTTTAAAACCGCGGTTAGTGTGCAGTGCAGGTACGCTCTCCCCTTGCCAAATGGAGTGGGAAAGCTTTTCGCTAAGATAGAGACGACTAGAGAAGCAGAAGCGCGGCTCCGGAGATATCCGGAGGGAAGTGCCGGTTCCTGGCGTCTTTCGGCAGAAGCGGTGCTTTGCCGCGCTCCGCTGCCGATCTACTGAGCTGTGCGCGAACTAGCCGCTTCTTCGCCTCCGAGAGGCAGAGATCGCGGTTGCTTGGAAGAGGCGAAGAACGAAGCCGCAAAGAAGCGGGCTTGTGTGTGAAGCCTTCCGACTGCTGGAGGACGGTGGCTGCCGCTCTCCTGCCTCTTGAATTCACCCTCGGCTAGCGAATGGAAAGCGTCCCAGGACAACTTGCCTGGGTTTTCACTTCGTTTTGATGCGTCCCACCTTGGCAATTGTCTCTCGTTCCCAGAGGCTCCGAGATGCACACAACACGGTGGCAGCTGCTGAAAAGTAGGGCAGCGGTGAGTTTGTCGACAAGCAAGAACATAGGCAGCTGACTGTGCTTGGGAAGGAGCAGCTGCCTGCTTTTGGCAATTGCCTTCACAGCGCCCAGAAGCCCGGTGCTCTGCTGCTCTGTTTTTCGCAGTCAATGAATTGCACACTAGTGAAGCTGAGCCAGGCTCTTCAGCTTTGCTGCTTTTGAGCATCTGTGCTCCACTTATGCTCTGTGACATCTCTCGAGGTTGTTTGCCTCGGCCAGGCTGGAAAGTGCCCGTTAGTACCTAGAGCTGGGCAGGAGAGGGCAGAGAGCACTTCCATCTGACAGCAGGTTGCAGATTGCCCCGGAAAGAGCCGTGTCCTTGGAATGTGCAGCAAATCCTCTTTCTTTTAAAACCGCGGTTAGTGTGCAGTGCAGGTACGCTCTCCCCTTGCCAAATGGAGTGGGAAAGCTTTTCGCTAAGATAGAGATGACTAGAGAAGCAGAAGCGCGGCTCCGGAGCTATCCGGAGGAAAGTGCCGCTTCCCGGCGTCTTTCGGCTTGAAGCGGCGCTCCGGAGCGCTCCGCTGGCGCTCTACTGAGCTGTGCGCGAATTAGCCGCTTCTTCGCCTCCGAGAAGCAGAGATCGCGGTTGCTTGGAAGAGGCGAAGAACGAAGCCGCAAAGAAGCGGGCTTGTGTGCGAAGCCTTCCGACTGCTGGAGGACGGTGGCTGCTGCTCTCCTGCCTCTTGAATTTGCTCTCGGCAAGCGAATAAAAAGCGTTCCAGGACAACATGCCTGGGTTTTCACTTCGTCTTGATGCGTCCCACCTTGGCAATTCTCTCTCGTTCCCAGAGGCTCCGAGATGCACAGAAGACGGTGGCAGCTGCTGAAAAGAAGGGCAGCGGTGAGTTTGTCGAGAAGCAAGAACATAGGCAGCTGACTGTGCTTGGGAAGGAGCAGCTGCCTGCTTTTGGCAATTGCCTTCACAGCGCCCAGAAGCCCGGTGCTCTGCTGCTTTGTTTTTCGCAGCCAGTCAATTGCACACTAGTGAAGCTGAGCCAGGCTCTTCAGCTTTGCTGCTTTTGAGCATCTGTGCTCCACTTATGCTCTGTGACATCTCTCGAGGTTGTTTGCCTCGGCCAGGCTGGAAAGTGCCCGCTAGTACCTAGAGCTGGGCAGGAGAGGGCAGAGAGCACTTCCATCTGACAGCAGGTTGCAGATTGCCTCGGAAAGAGCCGTGTCCTTGGAATGTGCAGCAAATCCTCTTTCTTTGCAAACCGCGGTTAGTGTGCAGTGCAGGTACGCTCTCCCCTTGCCAAATGGAGTGGGAAAGCTTTTCGCTAAGATAGAGATGACTAGAGAAGCAGAAGCGCGGCTCCGGAGCTATCCGGAGGAAAATGCTGCTTCCCGGCGTCTTTCGGCTTGAAGCGGCGCTCCGGAGCGCTCCGCTGGCGCTCTACTGAGCTGTGCGCGAATTAGCCGCTTCTTCGCCTCTGAGAAGCAGAGATCGCGGTTGCTTGGAAGAGGCGAAGAACGAAGCCGCAAAGAAGCGGGCTTGTGTGCGAAGCCTTCAGACTGCTGGAGGACGGTGGCTGCCGCTCTCCTCCCTCTTGAATTCACTCTCGGCAAGCGAATGGAAAGCGTCCCAGGACAACTTGCCTGGGTTTTCACTTCGTCCTGATGCGTCCCACCTTGGCAAGTCTTGCTCGTCGCCAGAGGCTCCGAGATGCACAGAAGACGGTGGCAGCTGCTGAAAAGAAGGGCAGCGGTGAGTTTGTCGAGAAGCAAGAACACAGGCAGCTGACTGTGCTTGGGAAGGAGCAGCTGCCTGGTTTTGGCAATTGCCTTCACAGCGCCCAGAAGCCCGGTGCTCTGCTGCTTTGTTTTTCGCAGTCAGTCAATTGCACGCTAGTGAAGCTGAGCCAGGCTCTTCAGCTTTGCTGCTTTTGAGCATCTGTGCTCCACTTATGCTCTGTGACATCTCTCGAGGTTGTTTGCCTCGCCCAGGCTGGAAAGTGCCCGCTAGTACCTAGAGCTGGGCAGGAGAGGGCAGAGAGCACTTCCATCTGACAGCAGGTTGCAGATTGCCTCGGAAAGAGCCGTGTCCTTGGAATGTGCAGCAAATCCTATTTCTTTGCAAACCGCGGCTAGTGTGCAGTGCAGGTACACTCTCCCCTTGCCAAATGGAGTGGGAAAGCTTTTCGCTAAGATAGAGATGACTAGAGAAGCAGAAGCGCGGCTCCGGAGCTATCCGGAGGGAAGTGCCGGTTGCCAGCGTCTTTCGGCAGAAGCGGCGCTCCGGAGCGCTCCGCTGCCGCTCTACTGAGCTGTGCGCGAACTAGCTGCTTCTTCGCCTCCGAGAGGCAGAGATCGCGGTTTCTTGGAAGAGGCGAAGAACGAAGCCGCAAAGAAGCGGGCTTGTGTGCGAAGCCTTCTGACTGCTGGAGGACGGTGGCTGCCGCTCTCCTGCCTGTTGAATTCACTCTCGGCAAGCGAATGGAAAGCGTTCCAGGACAACTTGCCTGGGTTTTCACTTCGTTCTGATGCGTCCCACCTTGGCAAGTCTTGCTCGTTTCCAGAGGCTCCGAGATGCACAGAACACGGTGGCAGCTGCTGAAAAGAAGGGCAGCGGTGAGTTTGTCGACAAGCAAGAACATAGGCAGCTGACTGTGCTTGGGAAGGAGCAGCTGCCTGGTTTTGGCAATTGCCTTCACAGCGCCCAGAAGCCCGGTGCTCTGCTGCTTTGTTTTTCGCAGTCAGTCAATTGCACACTAGTGAAGCTGAGCCAGGCTCTTCAGCTTTGCTGCTTTTGAGCATCTGTGCTCCACTTATGCTCTGTGACACCTCTCGAGGTTGTTTGCCTCGCCCAGGCTGGAAAGTGCCCGCTAGTACATAGAGCTGGGCAGGAGAGGGCAGAGAGCACTTCCATCTGACAGCAGGTTGCAGATTGCCTCGGAAAGAGCCGTGTCCTTGGAATGTGCAGCAAATACTGTTTCTTTGCAAACCGCGGTTAGTGTGCAGTGCAGGTACGCTCTCCCCTTGCCAAATGGAGTGGGAAAGCTTTTCGCTAAGATAGAGATGACTAGAGAAGCAGAAGCGCGGCTCCGGAGGTATCCGGAGGGATGTGCCGGTTCCAGGTGTCTTTCGGCAGAAGCGGCGCTCCGGAGCGCTCCGCTGCCGCTCCACTGAGCTGTGCGCGAACTAGCCGCTTCTTCACCTCCGAGAGGCAGTGATCGCGGTTGCTTGGAAGAGGCGAAGAACGAAGCCGCAAAGAAGCGGGTTTGTGTATGAAGCCTTCCGACTGCTGGAGGATGGTGGCTGCCGCTCTCCTGCCTGTTGAATTCGCACTCGGCAAGCGAATAAAAAGCGTTCCAGGACAACATGCCTGGGTTTTCACTTCGTCCTTATGCGTCCCACCTTGGCAATTCTTGCTCGTTCCCAGAGGCTCCGAGATGCACAGAACACGGTGGCAGCTGCTGAAAAGAAGGGCAGCGGTGAGTTTGTCGACAAGCAAGAACATAGGAAGCTGACTGTGCTTTGGAAGGAGCAGCTGCCTGCTTTTGGCAATTGCCTTCACAGCGCCCAGAAGCCCGGTGCTCTGCTGCTTTGTTTTTCGCAGCCAGTCAATTGCACACTAGTGAAGCTGAGCCAGGCTCTTCAGCTTTGCTGCTTTTGAGCATCTGTGCTCCACTTATGCTCTGTGACATCTCTCGAGGTTGTTTGCCTCGGCCAGGCTGGAAAGTGCCCGCTAGTACATAGAGCTGGGCAGGAGAGGGCAGAGAGCACTTCCATCTGACAGCAGGTTGCAGATTGCCTCGGAAAGAGCCGTGTCCTTGGAATGTGCAGCAAATACTGTTTCTTTGCAAACCGCGGTTAGTGTGCAGTGCAGGTACGCTCTCCCCTTGCCAAATGGAGTGGGAAAGCTTTTCGCTAAGATAGAGACGACTAGAGAAGCAGAAGCGCGGCTCCGGAGGTATCCGGAGGAAAGTCCTGCTTCCCGGCGTCTTTCGGCTTGAAGCGGCGCTCCGGAGCGCTCCGCTGGCGCTCTACTGAGCTGTGCGCGAATTAGCCGCTTCTTCGCCTCCGAGAAGCAGAGATCGCGGTTGCTTGGAAGAGGCGAAGAACGAAGCCGCAAAGAAGCGAGCTTGTGTGCGAAGCCTTCAGACTGCTGGAGGACGGTGGCTGCCGCTCTCCTGCTTGTTGAATTCACTCTCGGCAAGCGAATGGAAAGCGTTCCAGGACAACTTGCCTGGGTTTTTACTTGGTCCTGATGCGTCCCACCTTGGCAAGTCTTGCTCGTCGCCAGAGGCTCCGAGATGCACAGAAGACGGTGGCAGCTGCTGAAAAGAAGGGCAGCGGTGAGTTTGTCGACAAGCAAGAACATAGGCAGCTGACTGTGCTTGGGAAGGAGCAGCTGCCTGGTTTTGGCAATTGCCTTCACAGCGCCCAGAAGCCCGGTGCTCTGCTGCTTTGTTTTTCGCAGTCAGTCAATTGCACACTAGTGAAGCTGAGCCAGGCTCTTCAGCTTTGCTGCTTTTGAGCATCTGTGCTCCACTTATGCTCTGTGACATCTCTCGAGGTTTTTTGCCTCGGCCAGGCTGGAAAGTGCCCGCTAGTACCTAGAGCTGGGCAGGAGAGGGCAGAGAGCACTTCCATCTGACAGCAGGTTGCAGATTGCCTCGGAAAGAGCCATGTCCTTGGAATGTGCAGCAAATCCTCTTTCTTTGCAAACCGCGGTTAGTGTGCAGTGCAGGTACGCTCTCCCCTTGCCAAATGGACTGGGTAAGCTTTACGCTAAGATAGAGATGACTAGAGAAGCAGAAGCGCGGCTCCGGAGGTATCCGGAGGAAAGTGCCGCTTCCCGGCGTCTTTCGACTTGAAACGGCGCTCCGGAGCGCTCCGCTGCCGCTCTACTGAGCTGTGCGCGAACTAGCCGCTTGTTCGCCTCCGAGAGGCAGAGATCGCGGTTGCTTGGAAGAGGCGAAGAACGAAGCCGCAAAGAAGCGGGCTTGTGTGCGAAGCCTTCCGACTGCTGGAGGACGGTGGCTGCCGCTCTCCTGCCTCTTGAATTCGCTCTCGGCAAGCGAATAAAAAGCGTTCCAGGACAACATGCCTGGGTTTTCACTTCGTCCTGATGCGTCCCACCTTGGCACTTCCTTCTCGTTCCCAGAGGCTCCGAGATGCACAGAACACGGTGGCAGCTGCTGAAAAGAAGGGCAGCGGTAGGTTTGTCGACAATCAAGAACATAGGCAGCTGACTGTACTTGGGAAGAAGCAGCTGCCTGCTTTTGGCAATTGCCTTCACAGCGCCCAGAAGCCCGGTGCTCTGCTGCTTTGTTTTTCGCAGCCAGTCAATTGCACACTAGTGAAGCTGAGCCAGGCTCTTCAGCTTTGCTGCTTTTCAGAATCTGTGCTCCACTTATGCTCTGTGACATTTCTCGAGGTTGTTTGCCTCGCCCAGGCTGTAAATTTCCCGCTAGTACATAGAGCTGGGCAGGAGAGGGCAGAAAGCACTTCTATCTGACAGCAGGTTGCAGATTGCCTCGGAAAGAGCCGTGTCCTTGGAATGTGCAGCAAATCCTATTTCTTTGCAAACCGCGGCTAGTGTGCCGTGCAGGTACACTCTCCCCTTGCCAAATGGAGTGGGAAAGCTTTTCGCTAAGATAGAGACGACTAGAGAAGCAGAAGCGTGGCTCCGGAGGTATCCTGAGGGATGTGCCGGTTCCCGGCGTCTTTCGGCAGAAGCGGCGCCCCGGAGCGCTCCGCTGCCGCTCTACTGAGCTGTGCGCGAACTAGCCGCATCTTCGCCTCCGAGAGGCGGAGATCGCGATTGCTTGGAAGAGGCGAAGAACGAAGCCGCAAAGAAGCGGGCTTGTGTGCGATGCCTTCCGACTGCTGGAGGACGGTGGCTGCTGCTCTCCTGCCTGTTGAATTCACTCTTGGCAAGCGAATGGAAAGCGTTCCAGGACAACTTGCCTGGGTTTTCACTTCGTCCTGATGCGTCCCACCTTGGCAAGCCTTGCTCGTCCCCAGAGGCTCCGAGATGCACAGAACACGGTGGCAGCTGCTGAAAAGAAGGGCAGCGGTGAGTTTGTCGACAAGCAAGAACCTAGGCAGCTGACTGTGCTTGGGAAGGAGCAGCTGCCTGCTTTTGGCAATTGCCTTCACAGCGCCCAGAAGCCCGGTGCTCTGCTGCTTTGTTTTTCGCAGCCAGTCAATTGCACACTAGTGAAGCTGAGCCAGGCTCTTCAGCTTTGCTGCTTTTCAGAATCTGTGCTCCACTTATGCTCTGTGACATTTCTCGAGGTTGTTTGCCTCGGCCAGGGTGGAAAGTTCCCGCTAGTACATAGAGCTGGGCAGGAGAGGGCAGAAAGCACTTCCATCTGACAGCAGGTTGCAGACTGCCTCGGAAAGAGCCGTGTCCTTGGAATGTGCAGCAAATCCTATTTCTTTGCAAACCGCGGCTAGTGTGCCGTGCAGGTACACTCTCCCCTTGCCAAATGGAGTGGGAAAGCTTTTCGCTAAGATAGAGACGACTAGAGAAGCAGAAGCGTGGCTCCGGAGGTATCCGGAGGGATGTGCCTGTTCCCGGCGTCTTTCGGCAGAAGCGGCGCTCCGGAGCGCTCTGCTGCCGCTCTACTGAGCTGTGCGCGAATTAGCCGCTTCTTCGCCTCCGAAAGGCAGAGATCACGGTTGCTTGGAAGAGGGGAAGAACGAAGCCGCAATGAAGCGGGCTTGTGTGCGAAGCCTTCCGACTGCTGGAGGACGGTGGCTGCCGCTCCCCTGCCTGTTGAATTCACTCTCGGCAAGCGAATGGAAAGCGTTCCAGGACAACCTACCTGGGTTTTCACTTCGTCCTGATGCGTCCCACCTTGGCAAGTTTTGCTCGTTCCCAGAGGCTCCGAGATGCACAGAACACGGTGGCAGCTGCTGAAAAGAAGGGCAGCGGTGAGTTTGTCGACAAGCAAGAACATAGGCAGCTGACTGTGCTTGGGAAGGAGCAGCTGCCTGGTTTTGGCAATTGCCTTCACAGCGCCCAGAAGCCCGGTGCTCTGCTGCTTTGTTTTTCGCAGCCAGTCAATTGCACACTAGTGAAGCTGAGCCAGGCTCTTCAGCTTTGCTGCTTTTCAGAATCTGTGCTCCACTTATGCTCTGTGACATTTCTCGAGGTTGTTTGCCTCGGCCAGGGTGGAAAGTTCCCGCTAGTACATAGAGCTGGGCAGGAGAGGGCAGAAAGCACTTCCATCTGACAGCAGGTTGCAGACTGCCTCGGAAAGAGCCGTGTCCTTGGAATGTGCAGCAAATCCTATTTCTTTGCAAACCGCGGCTAGTGTGCCGTGCAGGTACACTCTCCCCTTGCCAAATGGAGTGGGAAAGCTTTTCGCTAAGATAGAGACGACTAGAGAAGCAGAAGCGTGGCTCCGGAGGTATCCAGAGGGATGTGCCTGTTCCCGGCGTCTTTCGGCAGAAGCGGCGCTCCGGAGCGCTCTGCTGCCGCTCTACTGAGCTGTGCGCGAATTAGCCGCTTCTTCGCCTCCGAAAGGCAGAGATCACGGTTGCTTGGAAGAGGGGAAGAACGAAGCCGCAATGAAGCGGGCTTGTGTGCGAAGCCTTCAGACTGCTGGAGGACGGTGGCTGCCGCTCTCCTGCCTGTTGAATTCACTCTCGGCAAGCGAATGGAAAGCGTTCCAGGACAACTTGCCTGGGTTTTCACTTCGTTCTGATGCGTCCCACCTTGGCAAGTCTTGCTCGTCCCCAGAGGCTCCGAGATGCACAGAACACGGTGGCAGCTGCTGAAAAGAAGGGCAGCGGTGAGTTTGTCGACAAGCAAGAACATAGGCAGCTGACTGTGCTTGGGAAGGAGCAGCTGCCTGGTTGTGGCAATTGCCTTCACAGCGCCCAGAAGCCCGGTGCTCTGCTGCTTTGTTTTTCGCAGTCAGTCAATTGCACACTAGTGAAGCTGAGCCAGGCTCTTCAGCTTTGCTGCTTTTGAGCATCTGTGCTCCACTTATGCTCTGTGACACCTCTCGAGGTTGTTTGCCTCGCCCAGGCTGGAAAGTGCCCGCTAGTACCTAGAGCTGGGCAGGAGAGGGCAGAGAGCACTTCCATCTGACAGCAGGTTGCAGATTGCCTCGGAAAGAGCCGTGTCCTTGGAATGTGCAGCAAATACTGTTTCTTTGCAAACCGCGGTTAGTGTGCAGTGCAGGTACGCTCTCCCCTTGCCAAATGGAGTGGGAAAGCTTTTCGCTAAGATAGAGATGACTAGAGAAGCAGAAGCGCGGCTCCGGAGGTATCCGGAGGGAAATGCCGGTTGCCGGCGTCTTTCGGCAGAAGCGGCGCTCCGGAGCGCGCCGCTGCTGCTCCACTGAGCTGTGCGCAAACTAGCCGCTTCTTCGCCTCCGAGAGGCAGAGATCGCGGTTGCTTGGAAGAGGCGAAGAACGAAGCCGCAATGAAGCGGGCTTGTGTGCGAAGCCTTCCGACTGCTGGAGGACGGTGGCTGCCGCTCTCCTGCCTGTTGAATTCACTCTCGGCAAGCGAATGGAAAGCGTTCCAGGACAACTTGCCTGGGTTTTCACTTCATCCTGATGCGTCCCACCTTGGCAAGTCTTGCTCGTCGCCAGAGGCTCCGAGATGCACAGAAGACGGTGGCAGCTGCTGAAAAGAAGGGCAGCGGTGAGTTTGTCGACAAGCAAGAACATAGGCAGCTGACTGTGCTTGGGAAGGAGCAGCTGCCTGGTTTTGGCAATTGCCTTCACAGCGCCCAGAAGCCCGGTGCTCTGCTGCTTTGTTTTTCGCAGTCAGTCAATTGCACACTAGTGAAGCTGAGCCAGGCTCTTCAGCTTTGCTGCTTTTGAGCATCTGTGCTCCACTTATGCTCTGTGACATCTCTCGAGGTTGTTTGCCTCGGCCAGGCTGGAAAGTGCCCGCTAGTACCTAGAGCTGGGCAGGAGAGGGCAGAGAGCACTTCCATCTGACAGCAGGTTGCAGATTGCCTCGGAAAGAGCCGTGTCCTTGGAATGTGCAGCAAATCCTATTTCTTTGCAAACCGCGGTTAGTGTGCAGTGCAGGTACGCTCTCCCCTTGCCAAATGGAGTGGGAAAGCTTTTCGCTAAGATAGAGATGACTAGAGAAGCAGAAGCGCGGCTCCAGAGCTATCCGGAGGGAAGTGCCGGTTCCTGGCGTCTTTCAGCAGAAGCGGCGCTTTGCCGCGCTCCGCTGCCGATCTACTGAGCTGTGCGCGAATTAGCCGCTTCTTCGCCTCCGAGAGGCAGAGATCGCGGTTGCTTGGAAGAGGGGAAGAACGAAGCCGCAAAGAAGCGAGCTTGTGTGCGAAGCCTTCCGACTGCTGGAGGACGGTGGCTGCCGCTCTCCTGCCTGTTGAATTCACTCTCGGCAAGCGAATGGAAAGCGTTCCAGGACAACTTGCCTGGGTTTTTACTTGGTCCTGATGCGTCCCACCTTGGCAAGTCTTGCTCGTCTCCAGAGGCTCCGAGATGCACAGAAGACGGTGGCAGCTGCTGAAAAGAAGGGCAGCGGTGAGTTTGTCGACAAGCAAGAACATAGGCAGCTGACTGTGCTTGGGAAGGAGCAGCTGTCTGCTTTTGTCAATTGCCTTCACAGCGCCCAGAAGCCCGGAGCTCTGCTCTTGGTTTTTCGCCGTCTGTGAATTGCACACTAGTGAAGCTGAGCCAGGCTCTTCAGCTTTGCTGCTTTTGAGCATCTGTGCTCCACTTATGCTCTGTGACATCTCTCGAGGTTGTTTGCTTCACCCGGGCTGGAAAGTGCCCGCTAGAACATAGAGCTGGGCAGGAGAGGGCAGAGAGCACTTCCATCTGACAGCAGGTTGCAGATTGCCTCGGAAAGAGCCGTGTCCTTGGAATGTGCAGCAAATCCTATTTCTTTGCAAACCGCGGTTAGTGTGCAGTGCAGGTACGCTCTCCCCTTGCCAAATGGAGTGGGAAAGCTTTTCGCTAAGATAGAGATGACAGGAGGGGCAGAAGCGCGGATCCGGAGCTATCCGGAGGGAAGTGCCGGTTGCCGGCGTCTTTCGGCTTGAAACTACGCTACGGAGCTCTTCGCTGCCGCTCTACTGAGCTGTGCGCGAACTAACCGCTTCTTCGCCTCCGAGAGGCAGAGATCGCAGTTGCTTGGAAGAGGCGAAGAACGAAGCCGCAAAGAAGCGGGCTTGTGTGCGAAGCCTTCCGACTGCTGGAGGACGGTGGCTGCCCCTCTCCTGCCTCTTGAATTCACTCTCGGCAAGCGAATGGAAAGCGTTCCAGGACAACTTGCCTGGGTTTTCACTTCATCCTAATGCGTCCCACCTTGGCAAGTCTTGCTCGTCCCCAGAGGCTCCGAGTTGCACAGAACACGGTGGCAGCTGCTGAAAAGAAGGGCAGCGGTGAGTTTGTCGACAAGCAAGAACATAGGCAGCTGACTGTGCTTGGGAAGGAGCAGCTGCCTGGTTGTGGCAATTGCCTTCACTGTGCCCAGAAGCCCGGTGCTCTGCTCTTTGTTTTTTGCAGTCAGTGAATTGCACACTAGTGAAGCTGAGCCAGGCTCTTCAGCTTTGCTGCTTTTGAGCATCTGTGCTCCACTTATGCTCTGTGACATCTCTCGAGGTTGTTTGCCTCGGCCAGGCTGGAAAGTGCCCGCTAGTACCTAGAGCTGGGCAGGAGAGGGCAGAGAGCACTTCCATCTGACAGCAGGTTGCAGATTGCCTTGGAAAGAGCCGTGTCCTTGGAATGTGCAGCAAATCCTATTTCTTTGCAAACCGCGATCAGTGTGCAGTGCAGGTCCACTCTCCCCTTGCCAAATGGAGTGGGAAAGCTTTTCGCTAAGATAGAGACGACTAGAGAAGCAGAAGCGCGGCTCCGGAGCTATCCGGAGGAAAGTGCCGCTTCGCGGCGTCTTTCGGCTTGAAGCGGCGTTCCGGAGCGCTCCGCTGGTGCTCTACTGAGCTGTGCGCGAATTAGCCGCTTCTTCGCCTCCGAGAAGCAGAGATCGCGGTTGCTTGGAAGAGGTGAAGAACGAAGCCGCAAAGAAGCGGGCTTGTGTGCGAAGCCTTCAGACTGCTGGAGGACGGTGGCTGCCGCTCTCCTCCCTCTTGAATTCACTCTCGGCAAGCGAATGGAAAGCGTTCCAGGACAACTTGCCTGGGTTTTCACTTCGTCCTGATGCGTCCCACCTTGGCAAGTCTTGCTCGTCGCCAGAGGCTCCGAGATGCACAGAAGACGGTGGCAGCTGCTGAAAAGAAGGGCAGCGGTGAGTTTGTCGACAAGCAAGAACATAGGCAGCTGACTGTGCTTGGGAAGGAGCAGCTGCCTGGTTTTGGCAATTGCCTTCACAGCGCCCAGAAGCCCGGTGCTCTGCTGCTTTGTTTTTCGCAGTCAGTCAATTGCACACTAGTGAAGCTGAGCCAGGCTCTTCAGCTTTGCTGCTTTTGAGCATCTGTGCTCCACTTATGCTCTGTGACATCTCTCGAGGTTGTTTGCCTCGGCCAGGCTGGAAAGTGCCCGCTAGTACCTAGAGCTGGGCAGGAGAGGGCAGAGAGCACTTCCATCTGACAGCAGGTTGCAGATTGCCTCGGAAAGAGCCGTGTCCTTGGAATGTGCAGCAAATCCTCTTTCTTTGCAAACCGCGGTTAGTGTGCAGTGCAGGTACGCTCTCCCCTTGCCAAATGGAGTGGGAAAGCTTTTCGCTAAGATAGAGATGACTAGAAAAGCAGAAGCGCGGCTCCGGAGGTATCCGGAGGAAAGTCCTGCTTCCCGGCGTCTTTCGGCTTGAAGCGGCGCTCCGGAGCGCTCCGCTGGCGCTCTACTGAGCTGTGCGCGAATTAGCCGCTTCTTCGCCTCCGAGAAGCAGAGATCGCGGTTGCTTGGAAGAGGCGAAGAACGAAGCCGCAAAGAAGCGGGCTTGTGTGCGAAGCCTTCAGACTGCTGGAGGACGGTGGCTGCCGCTCTCCTGCTTGTTGAATTCACTCTCGGCAAGCGAATGGAAAGCGTTCCAGGACAACTTGCCTGGGTTTTTACTTGGTCCTGATGCGTCCCACCTTGGCAAGTCTTGCTCGTCCCCAGAGGCTCCGAGATGCACAGAAGACGGTGGCAGCTGCTGAAAAGAAGGGCAGCGGTGAGTTTGTCGACAAGCAAGAACATAGGCAGCTGACTGTGCTTGGGAAGGAGCAGCTGCCTGGTTTTGGCAATTGCCTTCACAGCGCCCAGAAGCCCGGTGCTCTGCTGCTTTGTTTTTCGCAGTCAGTCAATTGCACACTAGTGAAGCTGAGCCAGGCTCTTCAGCTTTGCTGCTTTTGAGCATCTGTGCTCCACTTATGCTCTGTGACATCTCTCGAGGTTGTTTGCCTCGGCCAGGCTGGAAAGTGCCCGCTAGTACCTAGAGCTGGGCAGGAGAGGGCAGAGAGCACTTCCATCTGACAGCAGGTTGCAGATTGCCTCGGAAAGAGCCATGTCCTTGGAATGTGCAGCAAATCCTCTTTCTTTGCAAACCGCGGTTAGTGTGCAGTGCAGGTACGCTCTCCCCTTGCCAAATTAACTGGGAAAGCTTTTCGCTAAGATAGAGATGACTAGAGAAGCAGAAGCGCGGCTCCGGAGGTATCCAGAGGAAAGTGCCGCTTCCCGGCGTCTTTCGGCTTGAAAGGCGCTCCGGAGCGCTCCGCTGGCGCTCTACTGAGCTGTGCGCGAACTAGCCGCTTCTTCGCCTCCGAGCGGCAGAGATCGCGGTTGCTTGGAAGAGGCGAAGAACGAAGCCGCAAAGAAGCGGGCTTGTGTGCAAAGCCTTCCGACTGCTGGAGGACGGTGGCTGCCGCTCTCCTGCCTGTTGAATTCACTCTCGGCAAGTGAATGGAAAGCGTTCCAGGACAACTTGCCTGGGTTTTTACTTGGTCCTGATGCGTCCCAACTTGGCAAGTCTTGCTCGTCGCCAGAGGCTCAGAGATGCACAGAAGACGGTGGCAGCTGCTGAAAAGAAGGGCAGTGGTGAGTTTGTCGAGAAGCAAGAACGCAGGCAGCTGACTGTGCTTGGGAAGGAGCAGCTGCCTGGTTTTGGCAATTGCCTTCACAGCGCCCAGAAGCCCGGTGCTCTGCTGCTTTGTTTTTCGCAGTCAGTGAATTGCACACTAGTGAAGCTGAGCCAGGCTCTTCAGCTTTGCTGCTTTTGAGCATCTGTGCTCCACTTATGCTCTGTGACATCTCTCGAGGTTGTTTGCCTCGGCCAAGCTGGAAAGTGCCCGCTAGTACCTAGAGCTGGGCAGGAGAGGGCAGAGAGCACTTCCATCTGACAGCAGGTTGCAATTGCCTCGGAAAGAGCCGTGTCCTTGGAATGTGCAGCAAATCCTCTTTCTTTGCAAACCGCGGTTAGTGTGCAGTGCAGGTACGCTCTCCCCTTGCCAAATGGAGTGGGAAAGCTTTTCGCTAAGATAGAGACGACTAGAGAAGCAGAAGCGCGGCTCCGGAGCTATCCAGAGGAAAGTGCCGCTTCCCGGCGTCTTTCGGCTTGAAGCAGCGCTCCGGAGCGCTCCGCTGGCGCTCTACTGAGCTGTACGCAAACTAGCCGCTTCTTCGCCTCCGAGAGGCAGAGATCGCGGTTGCTTGGAAGAGGCGAAGAACGAAGCCGCAAAGAAGCGGGCTTGTGCGCGAAGCCTTCCGACTGCTGGAGGACGGTGGCTGCCGCTCTCCTGCCTGTTGAATTCACTCTCGGCAAGCGAATGGAAAGCATTCCAGGACAACTTGCCTGGGTTTTTACTTGGTCCTGATGCGTCCCACCTTGGCAAGTCTTGCTCGTCGCCAGAGGCTCCGAGATGCACAGAAGACGGTGGCAGCTGCTGAAAAGAAGGGCAGCGGTGAGTTTGTCGACAAGCAAGAACATAGGCAGCTGACTGTGCTTGGGAAGGAGCAGCTGCCTGGTTTTGGCAATTGCCTTCACAGTGCCCAGAAGCCCGGTGCTCTGCTGCTTTGTTTTTCGCAGTCAGTCAATTGCAAAATAGTGAAGCTGAGCCAGGCTCTTCAGCTTTGCTGCTTTTGAGCATCTGTGCTCCACTTATGCTCTGTGACATCTCTCGAGGTTGTTTGCCTCGGCCAGGCTGGAAAGTGCCCGCTAGTACCTAGAGCTGGGCAGGAGAGGGCAGAGAGCACTTCCATCTGACAGAAGGTTGCAGATTGCCTCGGAAAGAGCCGTGTCCTTGGAATGTGCAGCAAATCCTCTTTCTTTGCAAACCGCGGTTAGTGTGCAGTGCAGGTACGCTCTCCCCTTGCCAAATGGAGTGGGAAAGCTTTTCGCTAAGATAGAGATGACTAGAGAAGCAGAAGCGCGGCTCCGGAGCTATCCGGAGGAAAGTGCCGCTTCCCGGCGTCTTTCGGCTTGAAAGGCGCTCCGGAGCGCTCCGCTGGCGCTCTACTGAGCTGTGCGCGAACTAGCCGCTTCTTCGCCTCCGAGAGGCAGAGATCGCGGTTGCTTGGAAGAGGCGAAGAACGAAGCCGCAAAGAAGCGGGCTTGTGTGCAAAGCCTTCCGACTGCTGGAGGACGGTGGCTGCCGCTCTCCTGCCTGTTGAATTCACTCTCGGCAAGTGAATGGAAAGCGTTCCAGGACAACTTGCCTGGGTTTTTACTTGGTCCTGATGCGTCCCAACTTGGCAAGTCTTGCTCGTCGCCAGAGGCTCAGAGATGCACAGAAGACGGTGGCAGCTGCTGAAAAGAAGGGCAGTGGTGAGTTTGTCGAGAAGCAAGAACGCAGGCAGCTGACTGTGCTTGGGAAGGAGCAGCTGCCTGGTTTTGGCAATTGCCTTCACAGCGCCCAGAAGCCCGGTGCTCTGCTGCTTTGTTTTTCGCAGTCAGTGAATTGCACACTAGTGAAGCTGAGCCAGGCTCTTCAGCTTTGCTGCTTTTGAGCATCTGTGCTCCACTTATGCTCTGTGACATCTCTCGAGGTTGTTTGCCTCGGCCAAGCTGGAAAGTGCCCGCTAGTACCTAGAGCTGGGCAGGAGAGGGCAGAGAGCACTTCCATCTGACAGCAGGTTGCAATTGCCTCGGAAAGAGCCGTGTCCTTGGAATGTGCAGCAAATCCTCTTTCTTTGCAAACCGCGGTTAGTGTGCAGTGCAGGTACGCTCTCCCCTTGCCAAATGGAGTGGGAAAGCTTTTCGCTAAGATAGAGACGACTAGAGAAGCAGAAGCGCGGCTCCGGAGCTATCCAGAGGAAAGTGCCGCTTCCCGGCGTCTTTCGGCTTGAAGCAGCGCTCCGGAGCGCTCCGCTGGCGCTCTACTGAGCTGTACGCAAACTAGCCGCTTCTTCGCCTCCGAGAGGCAGAGATCGCGGTTGCTTGGAAGAGGCGAAGAACGAAGCCGCAAAGAAGCGGGCTTGTGCGCGAAGCCTTCCGACTGCTGGAGGACGGTGGCTGCCGCTCTCCTGCCTGTTGAATTCACTCTCGGCAAGCGAATGGAAAGCATTCCAGGACAACTTGCCTGGGTTTTTACTTGGTCCTGATGCGTCCCACCTTGGCAAGTCTTGCTCGTCGCCAGAGGCTCCGAGATGCACAGAAGACGGTGGCAGCTGCTGAAAAGAAGGGCAGCGGTGAGTTTGTCGACAAGCAAGAACATAGGCAGCTGACTGTGCTTGGGAAGGAGCAGCTGCCTGGTTTTGGCAATTGCCTTCACAGTGCCCAGAAGCCCGGTGCTCTGCTGCTTTGTTTTTCGCAGTCAGTCAATTGCAAAATAGTGAAGCTGAGCCAGGCTCTTCAGCTTTGCTGCTTTTGAGCATCTGTGCTCCACTTATGCTCTGTGACATCTCTCGAGGTTGTTTGCCTCGGCCAGGCTGGAAAGTGCCCGCTAGTACCTAGAGCTGGGCAGGAGAGGGCAGAGAGCACTTCCATCTGACAGAAGGTTGCAGATTGCCTCGGAAAGAGCCGTGTCCTTGGAATGTGCAGCAAATCCTCTTTCTTTGCAAACCGCGGTTAGTGTGCAGTGCAGGTACGCTCTCCCCTTGCCAAATGGAGTGGGAAAGCTTTTCGCTAAGATAGAGACGACTAGAGAAGCAGAAGCGCGGCTCCGGAGCTATCCGGAGGAAAGTGCCGCTTCCCGGCGTCTTTCGGCTTGAAGCGGCGCTCCGGAGCGCTCCGCTGCCGCTCTACTGAGCTGTGTGCGAATTAGCCGCTTTTTCGCCTCCGAGAAGCAGAGATCACGGTTGCTTGGAAGAGGCGAAGAACGAAGCCGCAAAGAAGCGGGCTTGTGTGCAAAGCCTTCAGACTGCTGGAGGACGGTGGCTGCCGCTCTCCTGCCTCTTGAATTCACTCTCGGCAAGCGAATGGAAAGCGTTCCAGGACAACTTGCCTGGGTTTTTACTTGGTCCTGATGCGTCCCACCTTGGCAAGTCTTGCTCGTCGCCAGAGGCTCCGAGATGCACAGAACACGGTGGCAGCTGCTGAAAAGAAGGGCAGCGGTGAGTTTGTCGACAAGCAAGAACATAGGCAGCTGACTGTGCTTGGGAAGGAGCAGCTGCCTGCTTTTGGCAATTGCCTTCACAGCGCCCAGAAGCCCGGTGCTCTGCTGCTTTGTTTTTCGCAGCCAGTCAATTGCACACTAGTGAAGCTGAGCCAGGCTCTTCAGCTTTGCTGCTTTTCAGAATCTGTGCTCCACTTATGCTCTGTGACATTTCTCGAGGTTGTTTGCCTCGGCCAGGGTGGAAAGTTCCCGCTAGTACATAGAGCTGGGCAGGAGAGGGCAGAAAGCACTTCCATCTGACAGCAGGTTGCAGACTGCCTCGGAAAGAGCCGTGTCCTTGGAATGTGCAGCAAATCCTATTTCTTTGCAAACCGCGGCTAGTGTGCCGTGCAGGTACACTCTCCCCTTGCCAAATGGAGTGGGAAAGCTTTTCGCTAAGATAGAGACGACTAGAGAAGCAGAAGCGTGGCTCCGGAGGTATCCGGAGGGATGTGCCTGTTCCCGGCGTCTTTCGGCAGAAGCGGCGCTCCGGAGCGCTCTGCTGCCGCTCTACTGAGCTGTGCGCGAATTAGCCGCTTCTTCGCCTCCGAAAGGCAGAGATCACGGTTGCTTGGAAGAGGGGAAGAACGAAGCCGCAATGAAGCGGGCTTGTGTGCGAAGCCTTCCGACTGCTGGAGGACGGTGGCTGCCGCTCCCCTGCCTGTTGAATTCACTCTCGGCAAGCGAATGGAAAGCGTTCCAGGACAACCTACCTGGGTTTTCACTTCGTCCTGATGCGTCCCACCTTGGCAAGTTTTGCTCGTTCCCAGAGGCTCCGAGATGCACAGAACACGGTGGCAGCTGCTGAAAAGAAGGGCAGCGGTGAGTTTGTCGACAAGCAAGAACATAGGCAGCTGACTGTGCTTGGGAAGGAGCAGCTGCCTGCTTTTGGCAATTGCCTTCACAGCGCCCAGAAGCCCGGTGCTCTGCTGCTTTGTTTTTCGCAGCCAGTCAATTGCACACTAGTGAAGCTGAGCCAGGCTCTTCAGCTTTGCTGCTTTTCAGAATCTGTGCTCCACTTATGCTCTGTGACATTTCTCGAGGTTGTTTGCCTCGGCCAGGGTGGAAAGTTCCCGCTAGTACATAGAGCTGGGCAGGAGAGGGCAGAAAGCACTTCCATCTGACAGCAGGTTGCAGACTGCCTCGGAAAGAGCCGTGTCCTTGGAATGTGCAGCAAATCCTATTTCTTTGCAAACCGCGGCTAGTGTGCCGTGCAGGTACACTCTCCCCTTGCCAAATGGAGTGGGAAAGCTTTTCGCTAAGATAGAGACGACTAGAGAAGCAGAAGCGTGGCTTTGGAGGTATCCGGAGGGATGTGCCTGTTCCCGGCGTCTTTCGGCAGAAGCGGCGCTCCGGAGCGCTCTGCTGCCGCTCTACTGAGCTGTGCGCGAATTAGCCGCTTCTTCGCCTCCGAAAGGCAGAGATCACGGTTGCTTGGAAGAGGGGAAGAACGAAGCCGCAATGAAGCGGGCTTGTGTGCGAAGCCTTCCGACTGCTGGAGGACGGTGGCTGCCGCTCCCCTGCCTGTTGAATTCACTCTCGGCAAGCTAATGGAAAGCGTTCCAGGACAACTTGCCTGGGTTTTCACTTCCTCCTGATGCGTCCCACCTTGGCAAGTCTTGCTCGTCCCCAGAGCCTCCGAGATGCACAGAACACGGTGGCAGCTGCTGAAAAGAAGGGCAGCGGTGAGTCTGTCGACAAGCAAGAACATAGGCAGCTGACTGTGCTTGGGAAGGAGCAGCTGCCTGGTTGTGGGAATTGCCTTCACAGCGCCCAGAAGCCCGGTGCTCTGCTGCTTTGTTTTTCGCAGTCAGTCAATTGCACACTAGTGAAGCTGAGCCAGGCTCTTCAGCTTTGCTGCTTTTTAGCATCTGTGCTCCACTTATGCTCTGTGACATTTCTCGAGGTTGTTTGCCTCGCCCAGGCTGGAAAGTGCCCGCTAGTACCTAGAGCTGGGCAGGAGAGGGCAGAGAGCACTTCCATCTGACAGCAGGTTGCAGATTGCCTCGGAAAGAGCCGTGTCCTTGGAATGTGCAGCAAATCCTATTTCTTTGCAAACCGCGGTTAGTGTGCAGTGCAGGTACACTCTCCCCTTGCCAAATGGAGTGGGAACGCTTTTCGCTAAGATAGAGATGACTAGAGAAGCAGAAGCGCGGATCCGGAGCTATCCGGAGGGAAGTGCCGGTTCCAGGCGTCTTTCAGCAGAAGCGGCGCTTTGCCGCGCTCCGCTGCCGATCTACTGAGCTGTGCGCGAATTAGCCGCTTCTTCGCCTCCGAGAGGCAGAGATCGCGGTTGCTTGGAAGAGGGGAAGAACGAAGCTGCAAAGAAGCGGGCTTGTGTGCGAAGCCTTCCGACTGCTGGAGGACGGTGGCTGCCGCTCTCCTGCCTGTTGAATTCACTCTCGGCAAGCGAATGGAAAGCGTTCCAGGACAACTTGCCTGGGTTTTTACTTGGTCCTGATGCGTCCCACCTTGGCAAGTCTTGCTCGTCTCCAGAGGCTCCGAGATGCACAGAAGACGGTGGCAGCTGCTGAAAAGAAGGGCAGCGGTGAGTTTGTCGACAAGCAAGAACATAGGCAGCTGACTGTGCTTGGGAAGGAGCAGCTGTCTGCTTTTGTCAATTGCCTTCACAGCGCCCAGAAGCCCGGAGCTCTGCTCTTGGTTTTTCGCCGTCAGTGAATTGCACACTAGTGAAGCTGAGCCAGGCTCTTCAGCTTTGCTGCTTTTGAGCATCTGTGCTCCACTTATGCTCTGTGACATCTCTCGAGGTTGTTTGCTTCACCCGGGCTGGAAAGTGCCCGCTAGAACATAGAGCTGGGCAGGAGAGGGCAGAGAGCACTTCCATCTGACAGCAGGTTGCAGATTGCCTCGGAAAGAGCCGTGTCCTTGGAATGTGCAGCAAATCCTATTTCTTTGCAAACCGCGGTTAGTGTGCAGTGCAGGTACGCTCTCCCCTTGCCAAATGGAGTGGGAAAGCTTTTCGCTAAGATAGAGATGACAGGAGGAGCAGAAGCGCGGATCCGGAGCTATCCGGAGGGAAGTGCCGGTTGCCGGCGTCTTTCGGCTTGAAACTACGCTACGGAGCTCTTCGCTGCCGCTCTACTGAGCTGTGCGCGAATAACCGCTTCTTCGCCTCCGAGAGGCAGAGATCGCAGTTGCTTGGAAGAGGCGAAGAACGAAGCCGCAAAGAAGCGGGCTTGTGTGCGAAGCCTTCCGACTGCTGGAGGACGGTGGCTGCCCCTCTCCTGCCTCTTGAATTCACTCTCGGCAAGCGAATGGAAAGCGTTCCAGGACAACTTGCCTGGGTTTTCACTTCATCCTGATGCGTCCCACCTTGGCAAGTCTTGCTCGTCCCCAGAGGCTCCGAGTTGCACAGAACACGGTGGCAGCTGCTGAAAAGAAGGGCAGCGGTGAGTTTGTCGACAAGCAAGAACATAGGCAGCTGACTGTGCTTGGGAAGGAGCAGCTGCCTGGTTGTGGCAATTGCCTTCACAGTGCCCAGAAGCCCAGTGCTCTGCTCTTTGTTTTTTGCAGTCAGTGAATTGCACACTAGTGAAGCTGAGCCAGGCTCTTCAGCTTTGCTGCTTTTGAGCATCTGTGCTCCACTTATGCTCTGTGACATCTCTCGAGGTTGTTTGCCTCGGCCAGGCTGGAAAGTGCCCGCTAGTACCTAGAGCTGGGCAGGAGAGGGCAGAGAGCACTTCCATCTGACAGCAGGTTGCAGATTGCCTTGGAAAGAGCCGTGTCCTTGGAATGTGCAGCAAATCCTATTTCTTTGCAAACCGCGATCAGTGTGCAGTGCAGGTCCACTCTCCCCTTGCCAAATGGAGTGGGAAAGCTTTTCGCTAAGATAGAGACGACTAGAGAAGCAGAAGCGCGGCTCCGGAGCTATCCGGAGGGAAGTGTCGGTTCCTGGCGTCTTTCGGCAGAAGCGGCGCTTTGCCGCGCTCCACTGCCGATCTACTGACCTGTGCGCGAACTAGCCGCTTCTTCGCCTCCGAGAGGCAGAGATCGCGGTTGCTTGGAAGAGGCGAAGAACGAAGCCGCAATGAAGCGGGCTTGTGTGCGAAGCCTTCCGACTGCTGGAGGACGGTGGCTGCCGCTCTCCTGCCTGTTGAATTCACTCTCGGCAAGCGAATGGAAAGCGTTCCAGGACAACTTGCCTGGGTTTTCACTTCATCCTGATGCGTCCCACCTTGGCAAGTCTTGCTCGTCGCCAGAGGCTCCGAGATGCACAGAACACGGTGGCAGCTGCTGAAAAGAAGGGCAGCGGTGAGTTTGTCGACAAGCAAGAACATAGCCAGCTTACTGTGCTTTGGAAGGAGCAGATGCCTGGTGTGGGAATTGCCTTCACAGCGCCCAGAAGCCCGGTGCTCTGCTGCTTTGTTTTTCGCAGTCAGTCAATTGCACACTAGTGAAGCTGAGCCAGGCTCTTCAGCTTTGCTGCTTTTGAGCATCTGTGCTCCACTTATGCTCTGTGACATCTCTCGAGGTTGTTTGCCTCGGCCAGGCTGGAAAGTGCCCGCTAGTACCTAGAGCTGGGCAGGAGAGGGCAGAGAGCACTTCCATCTGACAGCAGGTTGCAGATTGCATCGGAAAGAGCCGTGTCCTTGGAATGTGCAGCAAATCCTCTTTCTTTTAAAACCGCGGTTAGTGTGCAGTGCAGGTGCACTCTCCTCTTGCCAAATGGAGTGGGAAAGCTTTTCGCTAAGATAGAGATGACTAGAGAAGCAGAAGCGCGGCTCCAGAGCTATCCGGAGGGAAGTGCCGGTTCCTGGCGTCTTTCAGCAGAAGCGGCGCTTTGCCGCGCTCCGCTGCCGATCTACTGAGCTGTGCGCGAATTAGCCGCTTCTTCGCCTCCGAGAGGCAGAGATCGCGGTTGCTTGGAAGAGGGGAAGAACGAAGCCGCAAAGAAGCGGGCTTGTGTGCGAAGCCTTCCGACTGCTGGAGAACGGTGGCTGCCGCTCTCCTGCCTATTGAATTCACTCTCGGCAAGCGAATGGAAAGCGTTCCAGGACAATTTGCCTGGGTTTTAACTTCGTCCTGATGCGTCCCACCTTGACAAGTCTTGCTCGTCTCCAGAGGCTCCGAGATGCACAGAACACGGTGGCAGCTGCTGAAAAGAAGGGCAGCGGTGAGTTTGTCGACAAGCAAGAACATAGGCAGCTGACTGTGCTTGGGAAGGAGCTGCTGCCTGCTTTTGTCAATTGCCTTCACAGCGCCCAGAAGCCCGGAGCTCTGCTCTTGGTTTTTCGCCGTCAGTGAATTGCACACTAGTGAAGCTGAGCCAGGCTCTTCAGCTTTGCTGCTTTTGAGCATCTGTGCTCCACTTATGCTCTGTGACATCTCTCGAGGTTGTTTGCTTCACCCGGGCTGGAAAGTGCCCGCTAGAACATAGAGCTGGGCAGGAGAGGGCAGAGAGCACTTCCATCTGACAGCAGGTTGCAGATTGCCTCGGAAAGAGCCGTGTCCTTGGAATGTGCAGCAAATCCTATTTCTTTGCAAACCGCGGTTAGTGTGCAGTGCAGGTACGCTCTCCCCTTGCCAAATGGAGTGGGAAAGCTTTTCGCTAAGATAGAGATGACAGGAGGAGCAGAAGCGCGGATCCGGAGCTATCCGGAGGGAAGTGCCGGTTGCCGGCGTCTTTCGTCTTGAAACTACGCTACGGAGCGCTTCGCTGCCGCTCTACTGAGCTGTGCGCGAACTAACCGCTTCTTCGCCTCCGAGAGGCAGAGATCGCGGTTGCTTGGAAGAGGCGAAGAACGAAGCCGCAAAGAAGCGGGCTTGTGTATGAAGCCTTCCGACTGCTGGAGGACGGTGGCTGCCGCTCTCCTGCCTCTTGAATTCACTCTCGGCAAGCGAATAAAAAGCGTTCCAGGACAACATGCCTGGGTTTTCACTTCGTCCTGATGCGTCCCACCTTGGCAATTCTTTCTCGTTCCCAGAGGCTCCGAGATGCACAGAACACGGTGGCAGCTGCTGAAAAGAAGGGCAGCGGTGAGTTTGTCGAGAAGCAAGAACATAGGCAGCTGACTGTGCTTGGGAAGGAGCAGCTGCCTGGTTTTGGCAATTGCCTTCACAGCGCCCAGAAGCCCGGTGCTCTGCTGCTTTGTTTTTCGCAGTCAGTCAATTGCACACTAGTGAAGCTGAGCCAGGCTCTTCAGCTTTGCTGCTTTTCAGAATCTGTGCTCCACTTATGCTCTGTGACATTTCTCGAGGTTGTTTGCCTCGCCCAGGCTGTAAAGTTCCCGCTAGTACATAGAGCTGGGCAGGAGAGGGCAGAAAGCACTTCCATCTGACAGCAGGTTGCAGATTGCCTCGGAAAGAACCGTGTCCTTGGAATGTGCAGCAAATCCTATTTCATTGCAAACCGCGGCTAGTGTGCCGTGCAGGTACGCTCTCCCCTTGCCAAATGGAGTGGGAAAGCTTTTCGCTAAGATAGAGACGACTAGAGAAGCAGAAGCGTGGCTCCGGAGGTATCCGGAGGGATGTGCCGGTTCCCGGCGTCTTTCGGCAGAAGCGGCGCTCCGGAGCGCTCTGCTGCCGCTCTACTGACCTGTGCGCGAACTAGCCGCATCTTCGCCTCCGAGAGGCGGAGATCGCGATTGCTTGGAAGAGGCGAAGAACGAAGCCACAAAGAAGCGGGCTTGTGTGCGAAGCCTTCCGACTGCTGGAGGACGGTTGCTGCCGCTCTCCTCCCTCTTGAATTCACTCTCGGCAAGCGAATGGAAAGCGTTCCAGGACAACTTGCCTGGGTTTTCACTTCATCCTGATGCGTCCCACCTTGGCAAGTCTTGCTCGTCGCCAGAGGCTCCGAGATGCACAGAAGACGGTGGCAGCTGCTGAAAAGAAGGGCAGGGGTGAGTTCTTCGACAAGCAAGAACATAGGCAGCTGACTGTGCTTGGGAAGGAGCAGCTGCCTGGTTTTGGCAATTGCCTTCACAGCGCCCAGAAGCCCGGTGCTCTGCGGCTTTGTTTTTCGCAGTCAGTCAATTGCACGCTAGTGAAGCTGAGCCAGGCTCTTCAGCTTTGCTGCTTTTGAGCATCTGTGCTCCACTTATGCTCTGTGACATCTCTCGAGGTTGTTTGCCTCGCCCAGGCTGGAAAGTGCCCGCTAGTACATAGAGCTGGGCAGGAGAGGGCAGAGAGCACTTCCATCTGACAGCAGGTTGCAATTGCCTCGGAAAGAGCGGTGTCCCTGAAATGTGCAGCAAATCCTCTTTCTTTGCAAACCGCGGTTAGTGTGCAGTGCAGGTACGCTCTCCCCTTGCCAAATGGAGTGGGAAAGCTTTTCGCTAAGATAGAGATGACTAGAGAAGCAGAAGCGCGGCTCCGGAGCTATCCGGAGGAAAGTGCCGCTTCCCGGCGTCTTTCGGCTTGAAGCGGCGCTTTGGAGCGCTCCGCTGGTGCTCTACTGAGCTGTGCGCGAATTAGCCGCTTCTTCGCCTCCGAGAAGCAGAGATCGCGGTTGCTTGGAAGAGGCAAAGAACGAAGCCGCAAAGAAGCAAGCTTGTGTGCGAAGCCTTCAGACTGCTGGAGGACGGTGGCTGCCGCTCTCCTGCTTGTTGAATTCACTCTCGGCAAGCGAATGGAAAGCGTTCCAGGACAACTTGCCTGGGTTTTCACTTCGTCCTGATGCGTCCCACCTTGGCAAGTCTTGCTCGTCGCCAGAGGCTCCGAGATGCACAGAAGACGGTGGCAGCTGCTGAAAAGAAGGGCAGCGGTGAGTTTGTCGACAAGCAAGAACATAGGCAGCTGACTGTGCTTGGGAAGGAGCAGCTGCCTGGTTTTGGCAATTGCCTTCACAGCGCCCAGAAGCCCGGTGCTCTGCTGCTTTGTTTTTCGCAGTCAGTGAATTGCACACTAGTGAAGCTGAGCCAGGCTCTTCAGCTTTGCTGCTTTTGAGCATCTGTGCTCCACTTATGCTCTGTGACATCTCTCGAGGTTGTTTGCCTCGGCCAGGCTGGAAAGTGCCCGCTAGTACCTAGAGCTGGGCAGGAGAGGGCAGAGAGCACTTCCATCTGACAGCAGGTTGCAGATTGCCTCGGAAAGAGCCGTGTCCTTGGAATGTGCAGCAAATCCTCTTT